>NC_061139.1:12935566-13243111 GCF_905220365.1 Vanessa cardui
CTATGCTTTGTTTCACGTGAATCGTGATTTGAAATGACACGTATTGCGACTATTTGTAACATTTTTATTTTCCATGATTCGTGAGGCTCCGGTAGATTGAGCCAACCGATATCAACCTTGGGTATTGTACCGACGAAGGTATTATAGCTAAGTACCATTACAGGAAAGCATCCTCAAGAGGTCGGGAGGTGGCAAGCATAAAATACATTATTTTATTATTTTCATGAAAGACTTATGAACATGCAATGAAAACTCTATTTTGCAATTAGAATCACTTATTAAGTTGCGTAAGAATGACGATATACACATCTATCTACATGACGTTTTTTGTTAACAATTAACAAGATCAACCTTGTTGGTTAACATTTTGGTAGAAACGACTGCATCAAACGTTACGGAACTTTAGAGCGCTACAGGCGGCACGAGTGGCGGTTAATCAGCGCACGCGCAGATAGAGCCTTTCTAACGATGCAATGGCGCCGCGAAGAAAGCGAGGGCTGGCTGTGTAAACTCGTTGTGTTATATCATTAAATGTTTTGACACAAATATTCAAATTAATATTAAGAGAGTAATTTAACCCACCATTCTCTAACGCGGCTTGTACAGTTACGTGAAAAATGTGTTCGATTATTATTATTATCTGTATATATATTTACTAAACTTTTTTTGAATTTTTAGTAAAATAACGTTTATTTACACTTTTTGGTTTGATGATGGTTTCACTTCAGCACGTGTACATTGGTATTTGTTATAGACTCTTGTATTTCTGATATATTTAGGTTTATAAGAGTTGAAATCAAATCAAATCAAAATAAACTTTATTCAAGTAGGCTTTTACAAGCACTTTTGAATCGTCATTTAACAATTAAGTGAAGCTACCACCGGTTCGGAAAGTAGATTCTACCGAGAAGAACCGGCAAGAAACTCAGTAGTTACCCTTTTTTTAACTTTTAAAAAGTACAAAGTCATGTTAGTGATACAATTATTTAAATTAATATATCCTGCTTGGAAATCAACAATTATTAACTCCACGCTTTTGTATCATCTATAAAATATGTTAGGCCAAAGAAATGTTCTTTCTTGGAGTTCCAATTTGCTTCACAGCAAATTTCATCGGATTCGGTTCGTTGGTTTGGTCATGAAAGAGCGACGGACAGACAGAGCTTCTTTCACATTTATAATATTAATATAGATGAAAAGTATAGTCCACAAATAATCGTACAAATTCGATATCAGTTTCTGGGTTGTGGTTTAATATTATATTTATTGAAAACACTTTTGTGCACCGACACGGCCCTACTATATTTTCATTAACATATTATCTTTATCTATATTTTATAATAGATACAATTTACGTTCTCGTGCTGTGACCTTTCTAGGCGCCGGTTCTTACGCTGACTGAAAGGTTTTCGGTATTTATAACCGTTAATGTTGTCTTGTTACACGCAAATATAAACTTCATTCATCTGTAATAAAGTAGAGATTTGAATTTAATAAATTTGGACATGTGCCGTTATGATGTGCATGCGCAGCCTGAGGCTATGCTTTTCTGTGATAGTCATTTATGATTGGTGTAATGATTAGAATATTGTAAGTCAATTTCAAATTAATGATATGCAGTTGTGTTATTTTTTTTTTAATTTTCTTTGTTGTTATATAATTAAAAAGTCGTGATAGGCCAGTAGTTAGAGCATATGAATCTAGAATGAAATTGATAGGGAAATCAAATGAACAAACTCGGGGGAGTTGGCGAAATCAGTGTCAAATCACACAAGAGAACTTCTACGTTGCTCTTCATTTAAGCCTATCTATTTATAAAGAGGATCCTTTAATTGGTGGAAGGCCTTTGTATAAACCCGTCTGGGTAGGTACCACTCATCAGATATACCAATGCCAAATAATAGTACTCAGTATTGTAGTGTTCGAAGGATGAGTGATCCAGCGTAACTACGGGCATAAGGGACATAACATATTAGTTCTCATGGTGGCGTTTTGATGATGCAAGGAATCGTTAATATTTCGAGCGATGGTGGTAACTTACCATCAGATGACTCTTTGCTCGTCCGCCTACTTTAATGTATCATCATTAATAAAAGCAATCCTTTGACCCAGAGTTAAGATTAGACAGTAAGAGACGAATTATTTATTATATTTTCTTAATTCCTGTGAGTTATGTAACTCAAAAAGCATTTAAATCGTTCAATGACCGGTAATATATATATATATAACAATAACTATAATCTCATGCGGTTGAGCCTGCACACCTCTGTCTGTGCGATTCTTACTCATTAATTAATATGAAAGCGTCTGTCTATTTGTTACGTTTTGACTACGAAACTGCCTAACCGATTTGATATTTTTTATATGGAGATCAAACGTAGGCTTAAAATAGTTGAGCTCTAAAATTATTGGGTATGAGATGGATTCCTTACCATCTATAGAAAGCCTGACCAATGAATAAAACAAGAATACTAATATCATACGAAACGAATTCGCGGATATCAGCTAGTTAATGGATACATCTTATAGTCGTTCAGTTTTCACTAATGATGGCGCCACTGTCGCTTAAGGCTATCTCGACGGAAATTTCTCGTAGACACTTATTCACAGTCCAATTAACAATTTTGAACGATTTCAAATATCAAAGGTTCGAATCGAGGTGCAATGTTTTGTATGCTGAGTGAAATTAATTCGTTCTGACCAAACGATGCCACAAACTGAGGACCAGAAGCGTAGAAGCTTATACGGTGAACAAGTTTTTGTACATACATCCCTATTTTATTATTAGGGAGAAGGTTCTCAATTCGACTGTATTCTAATGTATTTTGATATATATATATATTTGAAAGCTAGTGCTTCCCTTGTGCATCCTTAGATTATTCTCGTATTATTTTTGCTAGATATATTTTAGTATTTTCTTGGCTGACACCGGCTCCAAATATAACAATAATTTTAACTACATTATATAATCGTTAATCGACTTTCAAGTAGTCTCATATTTTTCTATTCATTTTTACGTAGGTGAACTCTAAAAATGTTTTGAACAAGCCATTATTTTTATTAATTTTTGGTGCATATTAATTTGTTTTGAAATAATATATATATTTTTAAGTCGTTTTTTTTTATCTTAAAATTTTTGTTTATTATTTATTATACGTTGGAGTAATCCGAAAGTGTATTCCAGAATACTAGAATGTAGTAATAACAGTAACAAACAACAAAATAGTCTTCAACTAGATATCAGCTGTTATTGAGAATTGATGAACATAAAAATATTGTGTGTCTGTTAACTTTCTTACTGTGGAACCCTGGATGTCAAACCACGACCTTCGCATATACACTTTGTTAGACATTCTCTAGACCAAGGAGACAGTTTTGTATATCAAATACTTAGTTGAACTGACAAATTGGCCATTTAATGGTAAGCGATCACAGCCATAGACATTGGCATATTGTATAAAACATAACACACAATAACGATCCTGGAAACAAAGATGTTGTGTCCCTTGTATTTGTAGTTACACTGGCTTACTCAACTTTCAAACTGGATAACATCAGAACAAAGGATTGAAGATTGGCAGTAGAATATTTGACAGTATTATCTATCCAAACGAGCTTGCACTAACCTCATAAATAAAGCGCAAATATTATATGAAGTCATACAATCGAGTATGGTGTAAACTAAGCTTATGTCATTTGTATTTTTGTAAATAATACTTTTAAATTCTACCTCCGTGTTATACAATAAAGCCGGATCGCTAACCAAGTATATAAAAATAATAAGCCAAGTGCGAGAAGGAATAGCCCATGAAGTGTTCTGTACGTTCCGAAAAAGAGCAAAAAATAATCATTTTAGTGGTATGAATCCCCGTTAAACAAAATAATATATATATATATATATATATTTTAATTTTTATGTGATAGGTGGTAAACGAGCAGGAGGCTCACCTGATGGAAAGCGATTGCCACCGCCTATAGACATCTGCAGCACCAGGGGACTTGCAGGTGCGTTGCCGGCCTTTACGAAAGGAGTAGGGGGAAGTCCCCTAGTGGCGGACACCTAAGGTTATTTATAAATAAAACAACAAATATTTTAAGAAATGTTTATTAAATTATGACTTATATTAGATAACAATGTTAAAAATCAAATTAAATTAACAAAAATGCAACTTCTGCTAAAAAATAATTAATACCATCAATCAAACTTTGGTAACAAAAAATATAATTTTAAAAAGTGGCACCTAGTACCGGACGAATATTTGCGCCATACCCCTAGCACCGGACATTTCAAAATAACCTGCATCGATCACATATGTAGCCATCTCCACACTCTGGAATGTCTGCACATGCTTCATGTACCCACCCACGACAGGATGAGCACTGGATCCAGTCTTCGTCAGTGTCTTCTAAGCAAACTACGCAAATTGTTATGTTTGTGTTAGATGTTTCAGTTAATGGTTCTATTTCACTTCCTTTCTTTGCTTTAGGTTTCACATTTGTCGCTTCTTTTACTTTGTCTACGCTCTTTCGTTTGGTTTTAATTCCTTTGGTTTGCTTTCCTTTACCTTCAATTGCTACTTCAAACTTAGAATCTATTTCCTTTTTTTTATGTTTCATGTTCTTTACATTTGTGGTTTGTTAAATCCTATGGCGCGCATCATGCTTGTCGATTCCGGTGCTCTCAACGAAATGTCAGAATGCCTTTTCATGAAGTAAAAATGTTTACCAGCACTGCCTTTTTCTTTATTAAATTTATGAGGTATCTTCATGGCTTCAGCTAAGTCGTATGCTAATTTTAGAAACTCCTTTTTCATGAGCGGCATGCATCTATTCGACAAATCTTTAATGTGGTCCACCAAGACTTGTTCATACTCTGCTGAAAAGGTGCTAGTGAACCTACCTAACTTTGGTTTCATTGTTACTTCTTCTCCCCGATTTAGAGCCTTTATTTTATCATGTATAGTGCTTTTAGGAATATTGTATTGCATTGCAGCTTGTCTTACACTCAGTTCTTTTGACATAACCTTATCAATAGCAGTTTGTAAGCTCTGTGGCTCCCAGGATCCTTTCTTTTTCTTCTCTTCTATTTTAATTCTCTTCTTTCTTTTATATACTAAAACAAAATTAAATAATTAGAATAAATGCCTTGAATTCTCATTAGAAATATAAATATGTTTACTGTCCGGCGCTAAGGGACGACTTAGTGTCCGGTGCTAAGGGACAGACATTTTCGTTCATTAGGTGGTACCTACTAAAATTGCTTAAAAAATCTAATAATATTCTACAATTTTACGGATCACAATCAAGTACTACTTTTATCTTTGAATACTACTCAAATGTAAATGCATAAATATACTAGAATTACTTACAATGATATTTAGGTGACGCCGTGATTTCGCGCCTAAAACAGCAAATGGTTGCTCCAGCCGTGGCCGTGTGCGTCACTGGCGAGGTGCGTCGCATGATCCCGTACCTGTGTGACCCCCGCACCCCTTTCACTTGTAATTTGAATCGAACAGATTTATATTCGCTTAAATAGTACGAGTGTCCGGCGCTAGGTGCCGTCCGACGTTACGGGACTTCCCCCTACACTCTTTTCTTGAAGGTTCCCATGTCGTATCGGTTCGGAAAAACCGCCGGCGAAAGCTGGATCCACAAAGTGGTTGTGCGAGGTAGAAAATGTCTAAGAAATCGCGCTGTTGTGTATTTTCGGACATCATCATCATCAATCATATTTATGTTGTTTTCATCATCTGAGATAAGAGTATGGTGACAGACGACCGGACGGACGGAGAGCGGAGTCTTAATAGCGTCCGTTTTACTCTTTGTTTACGGAACCCTAAAAAACATTGTGTAGATTGTATCGTTCCTCTAGATTTATAGGCCACGTTCATCGTTGATTGTTTTGTTTGTTACGACATACCTCTTATGTTAATTTCATATAATTTATTGTCTATTTACGCCTACGAATATCCATAAATACACAATCTGTGACAAGTGAATATTATTCAATCAATGCATTTAATTATTAAATGAATTGAGTAATGAAGATTTTTGTATTGATATAACTTATGACATCACCGCTGTCAGTCGGTACCTAAGTACGTTAATAGAAATAACATCTTAACCCATGTGATTTAAGTATATACGAGTAATAATATGCGGGACTCCGCGAAACTTCGCGTTTTGTCAAATTATTTTTTTAGGTATTTCAAACCTTAAGACATGTTTGGTTTTGATTTAATGTCATTGGGAACTGGTGTAACATTTTTTAAATGATATTATTATTCTTTATAACATTAGTTTTCTATAAGCGGCCAGTAATTGCTTACCGTGCTCTAAAATTAAATTTTTACTAAATTTTAATAGTTTGATAAATTACAATTAAGACACCTCTTTCATTTTCTGCACACCTACTGCAGGATAACTTCAAACTAAGACCTATAATAATCACAGGGCTAAAAATCGACATACGCCATGAACACATAAGATATCTTCGTTAAATTTATATCTAGTATATCTTTTTTAACTTTGTTATTATTATCAATGGAAACTTAGCTTGTGTTTTATACGTTTTAGGGGATTGGTTGTTCAATGTTAGCCATTAAAAATTTCCTTCCTTTAAGTTTGTTTCATATCTAATTTTATCAAATTCGGTTCAGCAGTTTTGCCTTGAAAAAAAAAAACAACAGATAATCAGTCCATTTCGTATTTATAATATTTGGATAGAATTTCACAAATAATTATATATTTAAAAACTAAAAAATGCCTAAATGCTGGTAAACCTTTGCTGGTACTATCCAACGCTATTTATGTGATCACTGACGACAAAAATACTATAGCATTAAAATTTGATATAAGGGCCAATGTTGGGATATAAAGTTAAGCTCTTTAAAGGTCTTCGGCCCTGATCAATATTGCATCGGTGATGTCAATAAAGGTCAGTGACCCTTATAACGGTAGACTGAGATGTGCATCCGTTTATTTTCACGTCAATAATCTTGTAACTGGTCGTATCCCACAAGACCTCTCCTCCCTTTATGAAATGTATTTAAAAGAAGCGATTTGGTTATATAAATAATTTGTAATTTATTATTAAGGCTTAGATCTTATAAAAATCAGCTTTATTCAGATTGTACACTTGCATAAGTTGATCAGTATATTTTCCGTTACTGTTTTACAAAATTATATTAAGGCCATACGATAATAAAGCTTTGTTTTCCATTATTGGTTCTATATAAAAGTTCCAATAGGGCTTAGAACTTATGAAACTCAACTAGAACTCAAGTAGTCATTTGAAAGATGATCAGTATGTTTTCTTTTACGGTTGAATATTTTTATCATAGGCTAATAATATAATGCAATAATATTAATAAAACTTTATTCTGTCTCAATAATATATAATAGTTTCATTGTTTATGCGTCAGTATTTAGTCTGTTATTTTTAAAACATCTTAGTATATTTCTTTATAAAATTTTCATCTCTTTTTCTTACGCGTTTATTTTGTATAGGCATACGATACCGAAAATAAACTGTGTTATTCACAACAACAAACGTTTTCACGTTAAAATTTTACTTTCAAAGGAATAATATTTACAATCTATCTGTCGTACCGCCATTACGTCGGTCTATTTCCTCCCAAGGATACTTTGACAAACAGCGGGATTGGTGTTAAAATACGATATAAATTACTTAGAGTAAAAATTCTGTTTTCTCGAGACAAGAAAACTTTCACTCGACCGCGCCGCCCCTCCGTGCTGCCTTCACATCGTCAATGCTACTCGACCATCGGAATGATATTTAATTTCCACAAATGATTGTAAGAGGAACAGACATTAGACACACATTTTCTAAGCCTTGAATTTAAATTTTAAATTGACACGACTGGCAAATGAGCTTAATGGTAAGCGATCATAATCAGAGACATTGGCACCATAAGAAATGATGACCATCTTTTATATCGTCAATAAACTATTTACCTTGGGAACTAATATATTATGTTACTTATGCTTGTAGCACTGGCTTCATCATACTCCAAATGGGAACTTGGTTTGGTAATTAGTTACCTGCTAGGCTTAAACAAAGACCGCCTACAAAAGAAGCCTTGGCTTATGAAGGGGAGATTCCAACGTTAAACATTGCTGTTTCAATATTTTTATTTTTAGTTTGTATATTCATCTGATATAATCTCCTACAATGAAATGGTGATAAATGTAATTATTGTTTTCAGACTGGTATGCTTTTTTCCGGGCTGGCAAATGACTTTCCTCCTCCTCCACTGATAGTAGTGCGGTAGTGCAAACGCGAAGCTTGCCAGTAAAATCAGGAAGAATGAACTGGGCTAGCAGCCCTTGCCTTGGTCTTCACGCTTCGTTACTAGATTCCTTAAGATCCTTTTTTACAAGAGGATGGGATTGAGCTGGTTCCAATTCTATTATTAGCGGTACAACAAAGAAAGGTGTTGCCAAATTTCGTGCGTGATGAAATTGCAGCAGGTGGTTACACCGAGAGCTAATAAGGGTAGACTTGCAAAGGAAATGAATAGTCAGAGTAAGAAAACCTCCATCAGTTTTCAAATTCATTCTTCTATCAAGCGTCAAAGTCTTAGTACCTTTTAAATATAAACATCAAATCACTGCGACGCAATATGTCATTCTCGATCTGTAAAGCAGATTATCGCTCATACTGAGCACACGTAAATAGATCTTAAGGTGACGAACTTTTTCTTACCATGACTGTACTTGGGTAATCGCGTTCAAACGAACTCTTCAGCCTTAAAATATTAGTATAGATAGACAAAGCGGTCTACAAAAAGAGGGAAATGGCTTTCCATGCGTCACAATATGATAAAATATAAATAAATCATTTTCAACTTGCCTGATTCTTAATTAAATCATTAATTAAAAGAAAATGGCATTTAAATAGCCAAGTATTTAAAATATACCAAAGAAGCACGTTATAAATGAAAAAGCTCTACTATTGATAATGGATACGATATAAGACTGTGTATTTTATATGAGTACTTATTGAGTTTCTACGTTCTGAAAAGTTTGGTGAATTGGGCCAGCCACTCCGAGGTCCCGGGTTCAATTGGAGTCGATGTAGAAGAGTTTTCTATGAGATGATACGACGAACTGTAAAAAAAATGTTATTTTGGCATTCAAATGTATTAATTACAGTATACTTTTGAGCTAGTATAACTAAAGAGGCTAGAGATATAACACCTTAGTTCCGAAGTTTGGTGGCGCTAGCGATGTAATTAATGGTGAATAGTTCTTACAGAGCTAATGTCTAATAGAGGTGATGGCTATTTGTCAGTCCTATCTATAATAAAAAAGTGTAATTATCATTGTATATCAAGTGAAAAAAACAACAACAACAACAGTCTGTATTTCGCACTGCCGGGCTAAAGTCTCCTATCCCTTTGAGGAGAAGATTTGGAACATGTAACACCACACTATTCCAATTCGGGTTAGTAGAATACACATGTGGCATAATTTTTATGATGATTTCCTCGCGATGATTTTCCTTCACCACCGAGAACGAGATGAATTATAAACAGAAGTTAAGCGCATGAATATTCAGTGGTGCTTGCTCAGGCGCTTGGTGGTAGGGCTCTGTGCAAGCCCGTCTGGTTAGGTACCACCCACTCACCAGTTATTCTACCGCCAAATAACAGTACTCAGTATTGTTGTGTTCCGGTTTGAAGAGTGAGTGAGCCAGTGTAACTACAGGCACAAGGGGACATAACATCTTAGTTCCCAAGGTTGGTGGCACATTGACGATGTAAGGAATAGTTAATATTTCTTACAGCGTCATTGTCTATAGGTGATGGTGGCCCATATGCTCGTCCGCCAACCTATTCCAAAAACAAAAAAAAAACAAAGCAAGGCAAGCACCAAACCCAGGTTTGAGCCCGCAATCATCGGTTAAGATGCACGTGTTCTAAACACTCAATGAACAGATGTAGACATTATATATTTTTTCAATAAAATTAGTATACTTCCTACCTTCGGCCTACTTCCTTCAGTAAACAGCGCCCCCAATACAAACACACGAGATCAAAGAAACATTTGTGTTATTTCATGGATTGTTAGACACTTCAAACGCGAATGATTTGAAAAACGTTTAAATCGCTTTCTGCGTATTGTTTTATGGGATCTTATAGGTCGATTGGTATTTGGATTGGATTGTATGTTCTCCTGGTATAAAGAAGGCCTAAGCCCAAAAGTGGGACATTTGCATACTTTTATTTTAGTTTCAATGAAAGTCTATGATTGGAACAGCGTGGTTAAATATGTTCCAAAACCTCTCATTAATGGAAGAGGAGGCCTTAACCCAGCAGTGGGAAATTTACAGGCTGTTACTTTACTTTACTTTAATCAAAGTCAATTAATTACGTTTCATGCTGGGTCTTAAGAGGTACTTTAATCACAGTACATTGTTGTCTTCATAATTAATTCAATTTTAACAATTAAACTACGCAGAACATTTTTAAAGTGAACCTTATTAGTGCTCAAATAGAGATTCACAATATTCAATTAATTTTAGTGGCATACTTTCTTGATCTTATAACTTGAACACTGTTGGACTCTTCTGGGATCAACTACCATATAAGCTAAAGCTTAACCTCTAGGGAATATGCAATAGGGATTAATAACACGCCTTCCAAATAGGAGGAACTACGATGATAACGAAATTGTGTTTACGTAAAACTATTTCATTTATTTAAATCGCTTTTAAAGCCTCCAAACGAATTGTTGCTAAAGATTTGATATCATAACTTTGTTTATTATATGTAATATTTTCATTAACGGTTATTACGTCATAAAAACTTAAAGATCCGGAAGACGTAACGCGTTTCCAAAAACGAAGACAATATTACATTCTCGACATCATAAAAATATTACCATAGACGCAGCCACAAACTCGATGTAACATCGTGTAGAACAAGCAAAACTATTTATAAAGACACTAGCGATCCGCTCGGCACGGATGTATTACAACAACAACAACAACATCAGCCTGTAAATTTCCCACTGCTGGGATAAGGCCTCCTCTCCCCTTGAAGAGAAGGTTTGGAACATATTCCACCACACTGTCTTAATGCGGGTTGATGAACTACACACGTGGCATAATTTCTATGAAATTGAACACGTGCTGGTTTCCTCACGATGTTTTCCTTTATCGCCGAGCACGAGATGAATTATGAAGACAAATTAAGCACATGAATATTCAGCGGTGCTTGCCTGGGTTTGAACCCGAAATCATCGGTTAAGATGCACGCGTCCTAACCAGTCCCGGCTCCCGGCTGCAATACTGATATAAAATATACTATAGAAGTATGTAATGAAGGATAAAAAATGTTTACTATAGGTTATCCTTAAGAGAAATACGTATAAAATATATTTTTATTTAAATAAGTTGTACGATTCTGTAATACATTATTTTGTATTTCGTGGGGTTCAGACAGTGTTTGCAATGTATGCTCAAAAAATGTGTTTACTTACGACATCACTTCAGAAACCATTAAAATTTTCAGTGTTAACTATATTGTGCGAGTATTATCCATATAAACCTTCATTTTGAATCAATCTCCCTATTAAAAAAAACCGCATCAAAATTCGTTGCGTAATTTAAAAAAAGTCTAAGCAATACATTGAGCCAGACAGCTGTTAGCGACTTTGTTTTGAACAAATATATCATTAACAGTAATTTAAAGGTTTAATTAAGATTCTCATTTCAACGTAACGGATTTATTTATTCCACAAAATCCAATTCAGTATTAAATATTTTTAAAGCAAGTAATCTTTGTTTCGATTTAAAATTCATTTCCTATGGTTAGCCATTTACGTAATATTCAATCATGTTAATATTTATTTTATACAACCTTGTAGTTAAATAATACATATGCCTTTTGATTTATTTTATTAATTTATATAAATAATAATACAACACATATAAATTATAATACATACAAATATTTTAAGCAGGTTCTTTTTTTGTTGGCTATCATGACGTTAAAAAACAAACAGCCTGTGACAGTGGCGTAAATAGGGCGGTGCCACGGTGCCCAGGCACAGGGCGCAGACTCTCGGGGGCGCAAGAATAGACTGGGCAGGACTATTGTTTTTTCCTTTTGCTCTTGTTAAGATTCCGCTGAGCCCCTAGTACTCGATTCCAATACAAACGTACTAGTATCATTAAAAACAAATATCGCGCTCATTTTTTTGGCAGTTCACGAGCGTATTTGTGTTTAGTGTTTATCTTTAATGCAGTAGTGAAGCTGCGGTTAAGTTTCAGTGAGTGAGACAGTAAAATAGGAAAAGGGTCTCCTTAAATAGGGCGCACTTATAGAAGCTCGCACAGGGCGCAGGAAAGGCTATTTACGGCACTGGCCTGTGACTGTCTTACAGCTGGGTTAAAGACGACTATTAGGAAAATATTAGGGACTTACTTTACAACGCTGCTCCGATGTAAGTTACCGAACAAGATAAAATCAAGTTTATGGAAACTCAGTAGTGTACCGGGTTCCAGCTCGGAATCCTTGGTTAGGTTTTACATCGTCTAACTCGGCTTATTTTTAAGTATCAACGATTGCATATCATGGTAATATTAACGGAGACTCAATAACTGATAAAAGCATCATGTTTAGTAAAACAATCCCATCTTATTCTTTGAAATGTCAAAGAATTGTTTAATAAGTGTGTAATATATTTCATTTTTATCATCATTATTACATAGTATAAAATAATGTCGCTCACCGCTGTCTGTACCTATGTATGCTAAGATCTTTAAAATTACACAACTAATTTTGATGTGGTTTTTTTAATAGATAGAGTGATTCAAGAGGAAGCTTTTTGCACAGAAGACATGGACCATATAATAAAGAAACAAGTAAAAATCTGTAGTATACTTAGTATCCGCATTGCAGTGCAAAGTCAGGGCGGGTCGCTAGTTAAATAAGTATTTATTAACTTCTGTGAATTTTCTGCTCAATAGTACCTCGTGGGCCGGGTCACATGTCGTCATAATAAGAAGCGCCACAGTCGCCCACGCACTTGCTTAAACTGTCAATAGTGCACTTATGGTACAATCAAATGTGTTTACTAAAATATTAGTGTTTTTGTTTCTAATTACATTATAAATAAATATAATTTATTAACATAAGAATTAATAACATTAAGTGCTTAAATATATACAAATATGAACTAAAATTAGTTACTGTATAAATCTTGACCGCGTGGAATGGTGGCAAGAATGCTAGCAGCATTTCCCCGTTGAATCTCAATTCCGATCCTCTGGGCAAAAAACGAACCAGCCCTCCTGTTACCAGTGGAGGCAATGAGGCGAGGTGTTATGCTTTTGATAAAGCTTTTTTCACCACTACTCCAAGGGCCAAGAGTTTCGACAGCTTAAATGATATATAAATGAATTCACAGTTTATAATTCAATTCAAGTTTACAAATGAGTATTTTAAATAGTCAATATTCCAATTCTACTACCGTTACAGGAAGCTGAAAGAAAAGTGCAAGAAACTCTCTTATGTAAAATACATATGAGAGTTTCTACTCTACAACAACAAACAACAACAACAGCCTGTAAATTCCCACTGCTGGACTAAAAGCCTCCTCTCCCTTTGAGGAAAAGGTTTTGGAACATATTCCACCACGCTGTTCCAATGCGGGTTGGTGGAATACATATGTGGCAGAATTTCTATGAAATTTGTCACATGCAAGTTTCCTCACGACGTTTTCCTTCACCGCTGAGCAAGAGATGAATTATAAAGATAAATTAAGCACATGAATCAGCGGTACTTGCCTGGGTTTGAACCCGCAATCATCGGTTAAGATGCACGCGTTCTAGCCACTGGGGCATCTCGATATTCTAACTATCTTTTAAAACAAACTATATTGACAAATAATTTGTACAAAGATATTATTGTAATGAGTATTAAGATTTATTGATTAATTTTCACTTAAGGGTGCGTCTGCTAATTAATTTCAAAATAATGTAATATGTCTCTTTTCACCATTAATATAACACTTATAAACGTATCAAATTTCAAGCGGTAAGGTAAGGTGTGTAAGTTGTTTATTCCGAGTGACTTGATACTTATTAGGCGGTTCAGTAATAAACTTCATATGGTAGTTTTTATGTCGCCCTGTGCACGCAAATCATAAAATTCACTTGCGCCAAAAGAAGTATAACTTGAAAATTTGTAAATTTATTAAATGTTCATTTTGTAAATTTTGAACTTATACTTTTTTCTGATATTTTTTTGAATGTGTCACGTAATAATAAAGTATCTATCACGTTTATCGTTGCAGTTCTAACTTCCTTGTTATCAGAATCTAGTCTTCTTCATTAGAATTGTAAAAATAATTTAAGCGGACTATCTGTATCTTGATTGCGTTCAATTATACACATTCTTTAGGGTTATAACAGATCTATTAGAGTGATACCAAAGGTACTCCTCCGCAAAAAAATAACGAATAGTTCGTTAATATAAACCTATTTACCTAATACTAGAGTTATATTATCGAAGACTTTCTTTCTTTTTTCATAGTCTAAGGGTTTACACAGGTGTAACAAAACAACAATAGGTGAAACATTTTTTTAAATTACTTTGATTAGTTTTTTGTATTTTACTTAATTTTTCGGTAATAAGCTACTGATGATGTTTCGTACAGTGACCGATATCGTCTGTGGTGGTCATGATCAAAGAATACTAACCAAATATACAGCTTGTTATATTATTATAGTGCTCAAGTGCTCAAACTGAAGTGCACTCTACTCCCCTTTCTCTCATTATGTGATGGGACAATAAACATAAGACCATCGTTTCAGACAAATAACCAAAAAGAACCAAAGCATCTATAATAGTGATTCCATTGAATTGAGGTTTAGGCTCAGCATCTTTTAAAAGGCCACTAACGCAAAGAGTCATTTCTTTTACTTTTATTTTACTTGATTATTAGTGATCACCGACAAAGATATTAGGAGCTAAGACATGGCTCACTTACCCTTAAAAGAAGCACATATCAATACTAAGTTATGTGTTGCTGTTTGGCGATAGAAAGACCACAGTGGCGTGCACTTGGAGAGGCCTATGTCCAGCAGTGGACAAACTCAGGCTGATGATGATGGTAGATTATCCGATGAGTGGGTGGTACCTACCCAAATGTGTATAAGCAAATAGTATAATTAAATAGTATTATAGATAATATTGTACATCGTCAACAAAAAGCATTATTTTGTCTTAATAATGATTCAATATTAATTATACCTTATCATTTCATATTACATTAATATAATGAAGTATTTATATTTTATATAATATTATCAAACATGTTTGCGAACGTGCGCGGTTATCGTAATATATGTACAATTCGAAATAAGTAGAAAAATTATTATCGATCAATGATATCGACCCATTTTGATCCTTATTGCGTAAACGTAAATGTTAAAATGGTATGCAATATTTATGTAACTTGTTTTATTGTAAGCTCGTGGTGAAACATGTGATAGTTGTATAAAGAATTCTTTCTAATGTAAAGATTAAAATCTGATATAGATTTATGCAAAGCAGCGAATCTGGGAAATATATTTTAATGGTGAAGAAGGCATATATTCAATACAAGATTATAGAGACGATAAAGCATGGAATCAAAACAATGGAATTCCAGGGAAGGTTATATTATATACATATATAATTATTGGCATTTAATTAAAATGACTGTTGTTTAAAATGTTGTAAAAAGAGTAACAACTGAATTTCTATACCGGTTCTTTTCGGTAGAATCTACTTTTCGAACCGGTGGTAGCTTCACTTAATTGTAAAATGCCGATTCAAAAGTGCTTGTAAAAACCAACTTGATTGAAGCAACTTTTGATTTTTTTTGATTAAACGTGTTGAATTCACCACCATCACCGTATAATCTTGCAACACGTGTATATAATCTGTGGCGAAGCGTGGTGGTTCTCTTAATATCTTCATAAATCCTATCTACTACAATAAATAAAACTGATCATTATGACATTTTATATACACGTCTTGTAAGTATCTGGGTAAGTTCTAATAACAGTTATCATATGTTTCCGATTCGATTCCGGTCCAATTTATACCTATTCCTATCAACAATTTACTTGAGCTTACTTTGTCGTATGATGATTGAGCAAATGGGCCACCTGATGGTCACCACCGCACATATACAATGGCGCTGTAAGTAATATAAGGCAAACCCTACATTGACAAACAACCTCGAGAAATCAGATGTTTTGTCCCTTGTGCCTGTAGTGGCTGGCTCACTGGCTCACTCACCCTTCAAACCGGAACATAACAATATTGGGTACTACTGTTTAGCGGTAGAACATTTGAGTGGTTGGTTTTTACCCAGACGAGCTAGCACGAAGCCCCACCACCAAGAAATCGCAACTGACAACTTATTCTGATTATTTATATCTATGATGAGAATATAATGATAACCATCATTATATTCTGTTCTTAGATTGAAATTGGATCTTTTCATTTGTAGAACACCTTTCAATCCGACTGCAATGAACTATGTTTTTTTTTTAAATAATCGCGGACCTCAATAGGGCATGGGGAACTAACACCATGCGCATTGCTCGATGGAAATAAGTAGCATACCCAATAGCTGACGATTTGCGATTTGCTAATACAAGTAAATTAAAAAAATAAATATCGTGAACATACACTTTGTTACAATTGCTAATATGATGTAAAATTAGATTATCACAGAGCGAATTGTATTTGTAAAGAGTGGAATTAAAGAAGTCATTCATGTACAAGAGATCCTTATATACCAGATAACACGAACGGTCACACGAGGCAGTCTATCAGAAACAGACATGACGTATTAATTTCTTATCACAAATCTCGAATGTACAACCACACAGACACTTTTTATACTTCATTAAACTAAATTAATTAGTGTTATCTTATTTTGTAATTGTTTATAGTACTCTATTATCTATCATATGTTATATTAATTGAATTTAAATACGCATTATTGTAATCTATATTAATCTATACTACTACTATAAATGTGAAAGTAATTCTGCCAGTCTGTCTGTTGTTCTTTTACGACCAAAACACTGAACCGAATTTGACGACATTTTTTTTTAATATTTTTTTTTCTTTAATGAGAGCTTTGTCGCTAATGCGACTATGTCGCTCTGTTATTAAGCATTTATATTAATTCAGCTTCTTTGTACACTTTCAAACAATTTGTACAATTTCTTTGCCGGGATAGAATCAAGGTATGGATAAATCAGGTATGAAAAAAATAGCTTATCACAAAAGATTTGGCGTCTTATAGTTTCGTTCTTGATACACTCCATCAGAACATGATAGGCATACTCCACAATTCCACAAATCGAACAATAAGGATGCGGAACCACTCCCATCAGATGCGCAAATGTTCCAAATGGAATGTGTCCAGATCGCATTGATGACATTTGGTGTGAAGAAAATTTGAACTCAAATAACACACGACATAGGGTACTTTTTTCCTAACACATGACAATCAACTGTCTAAAACGCGAGAAAAGCTGCGGGCGACAGCTAGTTATAAATAAGGCTCGGGAAGATGCAACAAGGCGATTACTTTGCATATAATTCGTCAGTATCCACACTGGTAACATGTATTCAATACATAAAGGAATTTCAATATACATATACATTACATATAAGATATTTAATATTATATCATAAAATTATATATAAAAGAATGAATTGACCAATTTTTTTTTATATATTATCTACGCTGATGGTAGTATGGTGCACTCTACGGCCAAACAATTAGTTTAACTTAATATCTAAATGGTTGGAGGTCTAGTTTAAAAAGTACAATATACATATGTATGAACTGGCTTCTGTGTCAGCTGTGCATCAAGTGTTATATGTTTATTTATGTACGGGCAGAAGGTTTAAATCTATTCAATTATGATGCGCCCTTTCACTTGAAATTAATATCGGTTTGCATTAGTGTGAGTGTCACACGTGCTTACAATATATGAAAGTCGCATAGTACTTGCGACTAAAGATTATATTGGTTACGTATATTTTATAATAAATAATCGCGCCCTCATGTGTGAATATATATAATGATTGTTTTATTAATAAAAAATTAAAATACACAAGGTTACATTTTTGAATTAACATAAGGTAATCAAATTTTCATATACGAATAGATAGTCTATAAGTTGAGGCGCAAGGATTTAGATCAGATATTTTAGTTAGGAGATCCTTCGTAATGCAAAGAATAAGTAATGCTTCTGATCAAATGTTATTCTTAAGGTTCTACGGGTTTGGTGGACAGTCAATCATTGTCTTTATTTGTCAATTAATTACTTTCAAAGTACTTTTACGGGCACGATCAAGAGTAGCTTATGATGATCTTGGATTTGTATTAAATGTATGTATATAGAGGTATAAAGCACATTTTAAAATTATGAGTTAATACCCGTTGACTTCCAAGCAGGAGATATTAATTTAAATAATTGTATTTAACTAACATGACTTTAAATGTTAAAAAAGAGTAACTACTGATTTCCTTGCCGGTTTTTCTCGGTGGAATCTACTTTCCGAACCGGTGGTAGCTTCACTTAATTGTTAAATGATGATTCAAAAGTGCTTGTAAAAGCCTACTTGAATAAAGTTTATTTTGATTGATTGATTGATTGATATGACAATACTCAACTCAAACTCAAAATCTTTATTCAATATAGAAGCATTACACTTACTTCTTGATGGTCAAATTAAACACTACTGCTTGTTCGGTTAAAGAAACCTGAGAAAAACCGGCAGAAATGGTTTAAGTTGTCATGTGAATACGCATTCGACATAACTGTTGGATACTAGATATTATAAGAGCTTTTTTACATAGGAATGGTTACATTTTTGCATAAAAAGATCTGATTAAAGTGAGAACGGGGCCTAAAACACGTCGCAGTTCAAAACAAGTTAGAAATATTTGTAACATGTTCGGTTTATCGCGAAATATCTCTTATTATTGACGCTGTGCGATGCATACTAATGTTGTGACGTTTCCGTTCAAGGCCACACGTGTAATCGAAACGAATGCATACAGATCCATGGACAAATATCGTGTTATTTATTTTAGGATTAACAGAAATTTTATCTCAAGATGTATGCTTACACTGTTGAAAATTAAGGAAAATGTTTGCGAATATATTGCCTGATTTTTTGGTATACGTACAACAACAACAGCAGCCTGTAAATTTCTCACGGTAAGGCTCTTCTCCCTTTGAGAAGAAGGTTTGGAACATGTTCCACCACGCTGTTCCAATGCGGGTTAGTGTAATACACATCTGGCCGAATTTCTATGAAATTAAACACGTGCAGGTTTCCTCACGATGTTTTCTTTCATTTCTCGTTATTTTTTTTGAACCCGCAATCATCGGTTAAGATGCATGCGTTCTAACCACTGGGCTATCTCGGCTATCATGGTATACGTAAAACACTTTTAACTGAGGGATGAAATGTAATGCGCGTTGATTCATAATTAATCGATATCATAAGAAAAATATGTTATTATCGCAGAATGAGGGGCCAAACAACAACTGTCACATATACACAAAAATATCTTTGATGAAATCATAAAATGAAAGGAGTCTCTGTATATTATCAGTGGAAAAGAAATGCTAAAGCGCCGAAATGCTACGTTTGAAAAATAAGAATTAATTCACAAACTTTAAACATCATTTTCCAAAAGTATCATTTTGGCGCTTAAGCTGTTCTTCCTTTCCAACGATGTATTTTTATATTATTGTAATCGTTAATTAGTTATGCTGGCTTATCGTGGATTACACGTTCCCCTACGCCGTGCTATACATCTTATTCTGTACATCCCAGTATTGTGTATCATAATGGTACAAGGCCACACGTGTGCCAGTTGCGTAATATGGTCACAAGTCCACGTGTATTGTTGATTCATTTGTTCAATTATATCTTTCATTTTACATTGTTGCGAGTTTTAACACGATAGGAACAAGTGGCGATGTTGTGTTTCTTATCTCTTTGACTTTATTATTGTTTAAATGTTTTTTTTTTATATTTGTTTGAGGTTTGAAAGTATAATGCTTGAGTTTAAAGGCAAGTCATATCATTTGAAATGATTGAAATGATGGCAAATGGAGACATTCAAAGCATTCCAAATAAAAATATCGTGATGTTAATCTTATCAAAATTAAATATCTTCGAAGATATCATTAAAACCTTTTTTTATATTATCAATCAATGGAGCCTTATATAATGTAAAATAACGTGCTACGATAAAAAGGCCAGTAATTTTCTCTTACCGGTTCCTCCTAAGTCTGAGTTAAAAATTAAAACATTTTAAATGTTTTGAAATGCTTATTTAATCCAAATTTGGACTATGATTTAATGAATTAAACCCAAAACATGTGTATATACAGTAATCATTCCTTATATTAGATTTGCAGTAGCAGTACCTGAGTTATGTTTCTTTTATTAATTGGCCAGAGATTAACTGGTAAGAGGAATTAACAATGACTCAGTTGTAAATTAAACTTTGTGGTAATGTTTTAAGGTTCATAATGTAATGCTGTCAGTTAAGGTTGGCAGACCATTGAAGATGAAAGTGCAAATTTATGTCAATATGTAAAAGTTGCCAGCCTTTTGGAGTTCTCGATTCCCAAGACGCTATGAAATATTCAGGATAGACCCAGGATGCTTTGGGTTACTAGATGTTATTATGGAACCGTCTTGAATTTTTCATTATGCTAACGGAACCCGATACTTGATGAAATGTTAGTTTAGAACAGATTATTGTTTACATTACTTGTAATATTTGATGCAGTTACTTCTCGATAATAATTGGACATACCAATTAATTGGGTGAGAATGAAATAAAAATAGTGTCAATAGGCAATAGTCCCACCTCATTTTTAGCAAAAAAAACGTCCAGGTGCAAGTATTCTGGCAATCTCCATTCCCCAAAAAGGTTTGAAAAACGTTCCAAGTGACTTTGTCGGACTCCTTACTACTTTTCCAAGTTTTTCTTGGTCAAGTCTTGGAAAAGTAGTATCATTGTTAAGACACCCTAGATTTATGACCCTCTGCACTCTGGATCCAGACAAGTCTGCATCAATATCATAATTCAGTGCAGCATAATGGATGCACGACTGATCGTCTCACGAAGTTATCCTTCCCCGCTGAGCACGAGATGAATAATAAACAGAAATAAAGTGAGTGATTCTTATCAAGATTCAAACCGATGACCTTTACGATAAAAATGAAGTGCACATCCACTGGGTCATCTTGAATATAAAAACCGTGATTAGTGACCATGATTAGTGACCAGTATTTGAATCTTTTGTTTTGATTTATTTTGAAACTTAGTGACCAAGTTCAGTGACTGTCCAAGTGTTAGATTCATCTTAATATTAAGATAAGATGTAGCAGTATAGCAGGCAAGCACACTGAGTTGTCACGAGCCTATCTTGTGTGTATAATTAATCTGATGGTCGTGACCTGCACATATCGTATGAAATTCTTCCACGTGTTTAATGTTGTGGAATAAGCTCTGAGCCATTTTACAGGGGCTAGGATAGGAAGCTTTGCCAAGCGGTGGCAACATTCAATTTTATTTTGTGTGTGTGATTTCAACATGTTGTTTTCGTTGTTTCTCTAAAATATATATCTCTGTGTTATGCCGATTAAGTTGTTACCATAAGATCTATTAACCTAGGTGTCAAAAGTTTTTAATTACGAGATTATACGTAGGGAATTACGAATAAGTCCTATTTTTAAGTACAATACTATACAGCTGGCAAAAAGCGGAGAGTGTGTTATGTTTTGTATAAAATAATAAATTTATTCGGAACGAATAATGAATTTAATTATCATAGCTATCTAAATTGCTGAATAAGAGTAAGTGCAGAGGTCTTTAATGTATGATTAACATACCGAACTTTAGTTCGGTTTACATTCAAGTGCCTCTATAAGTATATAATAAAGATTATTTTGATTCACAGTTTCTTCTCAGCGATTTCCAAGATCAGCATATTCTGTTCCTAATTAAACAAACACACAAATGTTGAGTAACATCTGAGTAACAGAACACGAGCCGCATAATTATACGGTTACTTACTCGCGTACATCGGTAATGTATTCGTCTGTTATAATTGTTCTGAGCTAGACAGTTTTATCTTTGTTTTGTCTGGAACATTTCACAAGTGTAGTACGACACAACTTAGACGTAGCATCGGCAAATGCAGTAAAACTGATTACTGCCGATTTATACAACCAATATAAATAGCTCCCTATCGCGCCATTCGATGTTATTCGTCGCTATAGATTCTCGCGTCAGTGACGTGTCAAATTAACAAATATGACATTACAAGTTAATTACTTTTGTATAAAGATCATATTCACATAAGAAATAAATATTGATAATTTGAGATAGCGTATAGTACGACAAAACTTAGATGTAGCATTGGCAAAATTCGTAAAACCGAACACATCCGAATTAAGTTCGCTGTCTCAAATTATCAATAATTATTTGTTATGCGAATATCATCTTTGTAAAAACGCAATAACTTGTAATATCATATGACCTAATATATTCGTCGATTTACATGCACTTGCTTTCTCGGATTGAACTGACGCGGGAGTCTATAGCGACGAATAGCGTCGAATGGCGCGATAGAGAGCTATTTCTATTGGTTGTGTAAATCGTCAGTAATCGGTTTTACGAATATTGCCGATGCTACATCTAAGTTGTGTCGTACTATACTTGTATGACAAATGAATATGCATTTAGTAACGGAGATAACAATATGGCGTTGACTAACAATATCATTACCATAGAACAAAGTTGTGTTTACAATTTTAAACGTAAAAGTATTACAGAGTATAATTAAAGAGATCTTCTTTAACAATTTTCCTGAATCTACATTTTCGATAAAAAACGTAACAGTTTTTTTTTAAAGGCAATATTAGTAATATCCAAAATTTATTCCTATTTATCCCTCCTTTTAAGCTTATCACTTGTGTTAGAAATGGGTACGACAATAGCCCAAGGGGTCAGGATCGATCCTGACTTACATCGCTAGAGGGGCTGTAAATCATTCAAATTGAGATATAACTTTGATTCGAATGCAAAAACAATTATCAGAATCATTTCATAAAATAAAATAGTAAATTACGACATATTTATATTAATATTATAAATGTGAAAGTAACTACCAAACAGCTGAACCGAATTTGACAAAATTTTACTACTTTTGCCTGATACATGACAACGAGTCGAGATGGCCTGGTGGTTAGAACGCGTGCATCTTAACCGATGATTGCGGGTTCAAACCCAGGCAAGCACCGCTGATTCATGTGCTTAATTTGTCTTTATAATTCATCTCGTGCTCAGCGGTGAAGGAAAACATCGTGAGGAAACCTGCACGTGACAAATTTCATAGAAATTCTGCCACATGTGTATTCTACCAACCTGTATTGGAACAGCGAGGTGGAATATGTTCCAAACCTAAGAAAGGCTATGCTAAATTTCAAGCCAGCTATACTTACTGTTTCCATGATATCGTGATGAGTTTATTTCACTTATTTCACATTGAATTTACAAGCTTATCCTGATATGGACTGGATTCAACTTAAAATAAATTGAGACATGAAGGAATCTTCATGTCCTTTTGGTTTGGTTGTGCGTTAGTACCTGGAAGGATTAGATTCGGTCCCTTTTTATGTGATAGGTGGCAAACGAGCAGGAGGCTCATTTAATGGAAAGTGACCACCACCGCCCATGGACATCTGCAATACCAGTGCTTGCAACTGCATTGCTGGCCTTTAAGGAAAGCCTACGTTCTTTTCTTGTAGGTTCGCGAGTTATATCGGTTCGAATAAACCGCTGTCGAAAGCTGGTTCAACAGAATGGTTGTGCGAGGCAGAAAATGTTTTAAAAATCGTGCTGTTATAGATTTTCGGACATCTAGGTGCTGCAATTAATATCTAAGTATATTTTTTTTCCGGAACAAAATTAAGCCCGAGTTAGAATATTTATATTTTTACGCCGTACGGCTATTTAGTTGGATATTAGTTGTTAAACATTCTGCAGCCATTTCCTGTTTAATGTTCCAACACGCCTTTAAAGTTTCAAAAGATTTTAACGACACGTGCATCGATAAACAGCTGGTTATTCTCAGAGAATCTATGTAATAGGTTACTATATTATTATATATGTATAATGAAATTGGAATTTTTCAATATGTACTTTATGAGAAAATTCTAAAAGTCTTTCTAGTTTCGTAAAAACAGTAACGGATATATTTTAGGCTGATTCGTATTTTAAATACATAAAATATCTGATAGAAATATTGGACATAGGTACATTACTCTGATCCCAATGTAAGTAGCTAAAGCACTTGTGTTTTAGAAAATTAGTAGTAACAATGGTACCACAAACACCAAGACCCAAGACAGTAAGAAAACTAATGAACATTTCCTACATCGACTCGGCCGGGAATTGAACCCGGGACCTCAGCGTTGTATACCCATGAAAACCGGTGTACACAGGACTCGACCACCGAGCTCGTCATTTACAAATAAAAATAAAATAAATATTTCATTGTCGGGCGTGATATATATCATTTTACAGAGATCGCAACGATAGCGCGATTCAGAAATCGGGTATCGCGTATCTGTGTTGATAGTTTATATTTCGAATGAATATAACAGATATGTCACTTTTAGGTCTATATACTATATTTAGGTTGCGTTAAAGAAGGACAGACCATATATGAATGATATTTACCTCAAGGATTATATGTGGTCTTCATATAATCCGTCCATGTGAACAAAGTCATACGCTGGCATCGTATATAATAAATCTGTCAAAATTTGTTTGTTTTAATCCGAGTGCAGGGAATGTGTAACGCGTATCGTGTGAAAACGCATTATTTATTTTGTTTGAAACATTGTTTAATGATTAATATGTTTTGATTATTTCACTGTTTATATTTTAAGGGAATTTGAAGCTCAATGGGGTTGTATTTCTCGCATTAAATCACAAATTTTGTACGATTAAAACTTGATACTTAATACAACACGGTTAAGCATATTTCGATATTAAATGAAATTGTAAGGATGCCTGCCCATTTATAAATAATAGTGTTTGCTAAGTGTCGAAATTTATATATAATTAACATCGATAATAATTTGACGAGCATATTTGAATTAAAAAAAAATAATCGATGTCAAATATTTTAAGTGGTAACATTCAACATTTTCACTTGGTAGGGCTTTGTGCTAGCCCGTCTGGGTAGGTATCACCCACTCATCAGTTATTCTTCCGTCAAATAACAGTACTGAGTATTGTTGTGTTTCGGTTTGAAGGGTGAGTGCGCCAGTGTAACTGCAGGCACAAGGGACATACCATCTTAGTTCCCAAGGTTGGTGGCACATTGACATTGTAAAGAATATTTAATATTTCTTACAGCGTCATTTACTATGGGTGATGGTGACCACTTACCATCAGGTGGCCCATATGCTCGTCCGCCAACCTATACCATAAAAAAAGGAAAAAGTTCAAGCCCTCACGTAACAGAGTGTCATCAGGTTTTTTAATGATATATTTCTTCATCAGTGAGCCTGGTGAATTATAAACACAAATGTGCTTGCCCCTGGATTGATCTCAGAATCCAAGGTTAAGATTTTTGTCCCGAACATCTGGCTCATCAGGGCTTTTATGATGTTGTCAATACCAAATCTTAGCTCAAAGATCCGCCAGATAGGTTCTTCTCTTTACTATTCTCTTCCTGGTTCTGTATCAAGGTAGAAGTAATTGATGTATTTAATATCTCTGTGTGGTGTACAATAAAGTATAGAGCTATCTATTTGGTGCAGTTTTTGGTGACTGGTTGATTTTACAAAGTCACGAACTGTAATTTGTATTTAACATATAATTCCAACTAAATTATATTTAATTGCAAAGGAAAGTCTGCTTATCTTTTATAGATTAAGATAAAATGTCACGGGAACTGGTGTGACAGCGTGTCAACTTTAAACATTTATGAAGTAATATCAGATATACTATCGGCGTAATTAACATCACACAAAACATGTCTAGTTGAAACCTTGTCAAGATAATCAAATAGTAACTTCATGCATACGAATTGAACTTTAAAATAAAGTGCCTTATTAAAGCGGCAGAGTGAAACGCCTTTTGAAAATTACTGTCCACTAGCGAGGGTCGGGGAATTTCTATATTAATTAATTCAAAAGAGTTTGTGCGAAGTTAAAAGTTTTATAAACAATTTTGTAATTGGACGGCTTTATGGTGTCAGCTTATGGTCCTGAGGAGGCGAGGCGATGGGATGCTATGTCTTTTTTTATGGTATAGGTTGGAGGACGAGCACAGAGGCTGACAATTAAGCTGTAAGAAATATTAACTATTCCTTACATCGTTAACGTGCCACCAACCTTGGAAACTAAGATGTTATGTCCCTTGTGTCTGTAGTTACACTGGCTCACACACCCTTCAAACCGGAACATAACAATACTGAGTACTGTTATTTGGCGGTAGAATAACTAATGAGTGGGTGGTAACTACCCAGACGAGCTTGCACAAAGCCCTACCACCAAGTGCATTAAGACTTTATTAAAGTATTTAATAAAAAAGTTAGGAACTACCTTGCTTCTGGTACCGAATATCGTTATGCTACATCATCATCATCCTCCTGCCCTTATCCCAATTTTATTTGGTGTCCGCGCAGCATGTCTTCCATACTTCTCTGTTGGACATCACAATCCATCCATCATTGTTTTTGTCAGAGTGCAGTAAGACAATTAGAAGATAATTATTTTGGTTATTATTTCTTGATAAACTCCCTCAAATGGTCGCTGATATAAAATGTATGCCAAATTTACACGCTCCATCGATTGTCGTTCTTGTAATACAGTACAGTATAGTATTTATTTTGATTTCATATGAAATTAATATTATATAGGTATTATGTATGTAGGTATGTATATGTGTATCAATGCGTGCGTGCGCTAGTTCGTTTTTGTGTATGTAATAGTAAAAAGGTAAATATGTCTTTTTAAGATGGTTTGTTAAACAGGTAGTTCAAACTTCTTTGCAGTATCATCATATGTTAGCATTATTAGAAATTTAAGACGTATTGCCTTAAGATTGTGTTTAGTAAAAATCTTTGTGATAATTTTCAGATGTTTTATTATATAGGTAAGTTGCTAAAGATTAGAGCATTTGGAAAAGGCAATCACTACAATCTATCATGTCATTGATATTAGGGGTTGTATTAATTTCTTTTCTACGCAGCTAGTTTGACAAAAATATCAAAGTTTCCGAGCTCTTAAATAATTAACAAAAATATATCTTAGCGTTGGCTTCGTCAGCGTGGTGTGAAACAATCACATCCTGTCGTCGAAACCTCAACTTCGTAAGTTAGGAGAGCGAGCGGCCAGAAAGGCTTCTACTTCATAAAATCTTAATATTTATTACTCTCCAAATTGCCAAACTTCCGCCAAATCCGAATGCTCATTATTTAAAAGTTTGAGATTTTCGAATTAATTTCCTAAATTTATAATATTTCATAAGAAAGACATAATTAAATATAGCTTCATCCCTCTTTGACAAAAATTGAAATTAAATTTGTTTGTTGACGCTTTATAATGTAAAATAGACTTTTATACGAACTGTATAAATCTTGTTGCTTTGAGTAGTTATAAAGGTTTAAGACATTTTTATTCCCATTAAGATACTATTTTCACTTACATGAGAATTACACTTATAACAAAACATTTATAAATAAACAGTTCGACATCACACTTGTAACAAAAAATAAAATAAAATGACACTAAGTTGAAACAACTATTCAAATGTAACGCTTAACTAAGAGACATTTTTCTATATTGAGTACTAATTTAACGTATTGTCTTAATTTTAATTATTTAAAATATACTTAGCGAGCTCTTTTTTAAATACCTTAAATGAGTTTCCATTTTTTATATGTGTGGGTAGTTCATTATACAGTTTTGCACCTTCGAAAGTGATCATTGTTTTACCGTAATTTGTACGAATCTTGGGCAGAACGAGAAAACTAGCTCATGTGCTACGATTGCCGCTTGACACATGTTTGTTGAACGTTATATTAGTATGGAGTAAGTAAAATATACTTATTATACACTTTTATAGTGGATAACACCCAAATAAAGAGCATGTGATATTGATGTGATTGGTCAAGAGCTTGTATAATCTGTAATATTCACTATGGATTTGATAAAATCCCGTTTTGAACGTCGATGAATCTGTTACGGAACTTTGGAAATAAAATTAAATGAAGAAGAAGAACTGATAATACTGACTAATATAGCTAATTATATGATACTGAAATGAGGAAGGTGCACCTGTTACAAAATTACATCTAACACATGTAGGTTTCCTCACGATATTTTCTTTGACGTCCGTGAAAATATTATATACACGAAGCATGTGATTTTGTTGGAGGCTAGGTTTGTGCCCGCTATCTTCGTTTGGGCTCGTGCTAGCCCAGCTCATTATCTCGTTAATTATGGCTGTAAGGTGAAATAAAATGTAATTAAAATGAATGACTAGCTCAATACAAAAGATAATTATAATAATTAAGAGAGATGAGTTGTCGTCAGGCTATCTGACCAATCAGAGATCAGTACCGTGTTGATTTCCATTATTAATAATGTATTATTTATTGTTTTATATTACAACAACTGTAGACACTATATGTATACATATATAGTTCATTTTCAAATAAACAATTTATATTTATATACACGTTGATTATTGTATTGATTTAAAAATATAAAAAAAAGAACTATTTTTAAACTAAATCTTAGGAGCCTTAACAACAATTTTTATTATGTTATACTTAAATTCCTTTTTTAAAAACCCCTTATTTATACAAAAAATATAATTGTGAAAGTAACTCTGTCTGTCCGGCTGTCTGTTGCTCTCACTACCGAACCACTTAACCGAATTTGATGAAATTTGGTATGAAGCAAACTTGAACCCCAAGGAGAGACATTACTTTTTGCCTAACACATTTTCTCGGTGGTAGGGCTTTGTGCAAGCCCGTCTGGGTAGGTACCACCCACTCATCAGTTATTCTACCGCCTACTAACAGTACTCAGTATTGTTGTGTTCCGGTTTGAAGGGTAAGTGAGCCAGTGTAACTACAGGAACAAAGGACATAACACCTTAGTTCCCAAGGTTGGTGGCACATTGACGATGTAATGAATAGTTAATATTTCTTACGGCGTCATTGTTTATGGGTGATTGTAACCACTTACCATCAGGTGAGCCATATGCTCGTCCGCCAACCTATAACATAAAAAAAACATGACTACCAACGGCCTAAAACGAGCAGGACCGCGGGCGACGGCTAGTTTTATATACCTTGATTGTCTGTTGAAGTTTGATGGGGATTATGAATATCAAACGCACAGACAAACATGTCTACGTTTAATATTAGTGAATGTATGACGACACACGCCCGTAGCTAATAGAATATTTTACAAGCAATAAAAACTTACGACAAATGTGGGATTCACGACTTTGTTACGAAACATTTTATAAACGTTTGTGAAACTTTCATTTGATTTATTCCGTGTTTTGTTGTATTATTATTTAATATATATATATGTGTTTTTTTTAAAATATTAAATGTTAATGTATTTATTAAATCACATTTTTTCCATGTCTTTAAAAGACGAGAATAATTTTTACCACAAAATGTCTTCAGATTCTTTATCAAGAATTTGATTGGGAGTGAGAAACACGCTATAGTTTCTTTATAAAGTCATCCTCAATTCGGCTTTCCAAGTGATGTGAATCTCTGAAATAATTAAATGGTGGGTATAGGTATATGCGTAAATAAATTATACATAAAATTCGATCCTATACATCTCGTTCTTACCCTTAAAGTAAAACAGGAAGTGTCCCAAACAAAAAAATAATTATACCATTAATGATTAGATTAGATTTAATTACGGCGTTCTGACGTCACACAAAAATGGGCAACTCTGGAGGTTTTAATCAATTGGACCTGTAAATTAGCAAGTAATAAAACCCCTACATTACTTTATACAGGCTATTGTGTAGTATAGTTGTTATTCAAAGGATAATCATGAGTACTTCACGCATACTCCCAATGCTGCATTTACATAATCGCCTTGGAGTACAAACCTCGTGATTGCTAAGAACATTGTCTGACACGATATTACAATAACCGTTTGGTAAAAATATGTCTGATACGTAAATGTAAGGAAGCCCGCGAGCACGAATCAAATAAATATGACATGAAATCTTATTACCTAAAGTGTTACGGTAAGCTGAAGATTTTGGTATGTTTTTATAACGAGTCATTGTGATGGAGCTGTAACGTTTTTCTTATGTAAAACCTTTTTTAAGGAACCTTCAAGAAGAGATCCTACTCGTTCTAAAAAGGAAACGCACCTGTACTAGTAACATCAGAAGAGCAGTTTGCTCGCTTACATAAAATAAATAAAGATTAACAGAGCTATTTGGAGTCATAAATAAATTGCATTGATCACATTTCAGAGTTATGTAACAATTTGAAGAATGTTAAACACTGCGTTGCAATATACTACATCGATGCGAGGAAAACAATTTCCAACAATATATTGAATGTTAAATAAATAACATACATAAATGCACATAAAAATACGCGATGTATTTTAAACAAAGTGTATCTCAAAGTTATTTTATTGTGGCCATTTTAACATGGAAATATCAAATTCAAACCGTTTTCTATCTTCTATACATAGTATAAAACAAAGTCGCTTACCGCTGTCTGTCCCTATGTATGCTTAGATTTTATTATGCAACGGATTTTGATGCGGTTTTTTTTAGTAGATAGTTTGATTTAGATGCAAGAGGAAGAATTATATGTATAATACATGCAAAATATAGTAGAGAAACACTGATTATTTTAGAGATTAATTAAACACTTTTCTTTATTGTCTTTTTTTATTTTTATGGTATAGGTTGGCGGACGAGCATATGGGCCACCTGATGGTAAGTGGTCACCATCTCCCATAGACAATGACGCTGTAAGAAATATTAACTATTCCTTACATCGTCAATGTGCCACCAACCTTGGGAACTAAGATGTTATGTCACTTGTGCCTGTAGTTACACTGGCTCACTCACCCTTCAAACCGGAACACAACAATACTGAGTACTGTTATTTGGTTAATAACTGATGAGTGGGTGGTACCTACCCAGACGGGCTTGCACAAAGCCCTACCATCAAGTGAGTCTTATGACAAAAACCTCTGAACTTTGCGTATGATGACATTCTGTAGTATATTTAGTATCAGTATTGTATCCGTGTTAAGCCGCTGCGCTGGATACAAATAACTAACATACGAGTGTTTTTAAATGAACCTAAAAACTCATTCAAATAATATTTGATGTAATCGCTTACTCCTTAATATATAAATATCATTACAGAAATCATATTTTCAAATCGCGCTTCGTATAATGACATGTGATATGTCGCCCACACTCGTAGACATGCGATGGGCTTTTTATGGTCAATAAAAAGTTATGGCCACAAATGTGACTACAAAGAAGTTATTTTTACACTAGCATCGAACCGCGGCACCGCATGGACCACCGGCTGTCACCGAATCGAGTTTATTTATTATAGTTTAACGCTTTCAAAACCGAAAATAGTGTTGAAGTTTTAATGAAACTATACGATGGTCTTCGACGCACCCGTTTGATAATTCTATGAAGTCATATAAATATACCGCTTACCTTGTTGTTACAGATGATATATCTATAAAATATAAACAAAACGGCGTTAAACGAGTTTTATTTTGGGAATCAAAGATACCTGTTGATATTTTATGCTTAAATTCCTAGAAAATAAAAATATATATTATATTAATGTTTATATACTTTTATGAGTGTTCTCGTATTGTTTTACCGATTGATAATTTAATAAATAAGTTTATGTTTATTTAATTTATTGAAAAGGATGGCAACGCACCTGCTAGCTTTACGGGTGTTGCAGATGTCCATGGGCGGTGGTAGTCACTTTTCATCAGGGCAGTCTCTTACTCGTTTGGTACCTATAATAAGCATTATTCAACAGGATCTTAGTCGTAATATTTATAGAGACATTGGGGCTGTAGGAAATTTTAATCAATTCTTTTAATAAATAAATACATATGAGACAACATCACATACTTTACTCTGATCCCAGTGTAAGTGGTCGTGCCACCTGAAGAGAAACTTGAGTACCAAGATATGTTATCCGTTGTGTCTGTAATTAATCTCACTTACCCTTCAACCGAAACACAATAATACAAAGTATGACTGTTTGGTGGTAGAATAGATGATAAATGGGTGGTACCTGTTCAAACGTAATTTCCCAAAATTCTACCAAGTTGAGCAGAAGATTAATATCTAACAGTAGATTCTATTGATCAAAACAAAATGAAGTAAGGTAGTTTTGTGCTAAAATTGGTGACGTTAAATATTGACATACATATTACTGGTGTTCATAAAATGAAATGTCGCTATAAGCAGATGGCAACAACGCATCTGGGTCTGAAATGCGTTTGGTCACAGTTATGTTACATTTAAAATAGATCACTTTATATCCAGAAGTTCTGTATTTAGTTTTACGACGGATGAAATAACCGAAGTATGTCGCGAACGTGTAAGATGTGATGTTTATCGCTAGCAAATGTCTCCATGGACGCTTTCACTTCAATTAGAGACTTTATCGATGTTTTATAGTTTGTTTTTCTAAATTTGTCAAAAGTTTAACAACTTTGTTAATCCAGATTATAAAAGTAACGACAATACCGACGACAACAACCAAAAAATATAAAAAAGAATTGAAGAATTAAAACTAATAACGACGATTGTGCCTCTGAATGATTTCAATGTCGTTGGAGTCATATTCATTATTTAATATTTAAACAAAATATTTGTTACATAATGGAAAACGACCAAAATAACATATTTTGGTCTTTCTCCATTAAAAATTATATAAAATAGAGGATTAGGAAGACATACAAATTAAACTTATTCTTGTTTGATAACCATACAAAGAGATTCACTAATTTTGACGGTGGGCATGACTACGATAAACCCAGAAGGGATCGAACTAACACTACAAACAGAATAATAAACTATTACGTTCAAAGAAATTTCACTTCAAAGAATAAATAATAATACATTTACCGAAATACCATAATAAAATAATTGATTTTAATAACCACTAAAGATACTCAGTAATTGATATCAATCAAGAATCGGACTCATGACCTTATGAGGCAGGAAACAAAACAGAAGTAAATTAATTATAGCGCTGTTATGGTATCAAGCAAATATTAAATAAATACATTGATCAAAACATTTGATATTGATTAGATTTCTCGTATATTTTCGACTTCAAAATTTAAATTATTTTTTATAGTTTATTAATAACAAGAGCAGGTGTAAGAGCACATTTTTCTGATCGACATATCGTCCTGATTAATTTGATGCGAGCAAAAAAATAATCGTGTATCGTTTCAACGAAAGGTGTTTTATTATTTGCGTAATCAAAACAAGTTCGGCAGATGTCATTTGTTTATCGAATTTGAATTCCTTATCGATTTGTTTTCATTGACAAATTTGAACATATTTCTTACACAGTCAATATCTATATTTACTGAAAAAGAATAATTTCTTAGTTTTCTATGTATACCAATTAATCAATTTAAGTCTTTTGTTGAAAAAAGTATGATGAATAAAGCATATAACTCAACGCAAGGTTGTATAGATTATGAACACGTGGAATTAGCAGCAGTTGTATAAATTTATATGTATTTAATTTTCGTAACGTAATATAATTGATAACTATAGCAGTTTGTTTTTTCGATCAATTATATCAGCTTTTGCGAGTTTTACTCATTATAATCTGCAGTGAATATAAATTGACAGTGTATTGTAATCATTAAATTGACATATCAAATTTTTTTGATTTTTCTTTTTATTTTTCTTTCTTGATTCTTCAGCGCTAATTTTTACCTATCAATTTTAGGAATTTACTAATTTTAGCATACTAATACTACATAAAAAGTATTTTTTCACTTTCCTATTATTATGAAACAAACCTTTTTTATACTTTCCGAGGCTACAAAAGATTCGACTGAAAATAAATTCCATTACCAATTTTACATAATAAACGTCAAAAATACTCAAGCGTATTTCAGTAAAGTTCTGATCTGACGTCATTCGAAGTCGCTCTTTGTTAAGATCGGTTTAGTAGATAAGAGAAACGGCTGCCAATATTTGCTGAAGTTACAATTTGATCTAAAAATATTTGAATTATAAGGACCCTAGAAAGGGATCCTATATATCAAATCATTATATATTGAATCATAACCCAAAAGCCTCATTCAGAAAATGAATTCCAAGCTTGATCAAACAATGTATTTATACTGATATATATTTACTTTAAGTTTTTTTAAGCCAAGACATTTTACGAACACAGTGTTCTACAGGATAAATTTTTGGTCCTCTTTTATTTTTGGTATACACCAATGATCTTACATTCTATGTTATTCTGATAATAGTATTATTTGCTAACGGTCATTTTATGAGTTTTATAATTTGCAGATAGAAGTTGTACAAGATTATATAAATTCTCCATTTTATTACATTAGTAACTTTGTCTACAAAAAGTAATTTGATTTTAAAGGCCATAATAAACAAAATGCATTATAAATATAAATAATAAAATTGAAAGCTAACTTTGTACAATAGCGAAACAAAGATAAACTCATAATACAAAGTTTAATATTCCCAAAATTTATACATCCTTCCTCGAGCAAGGTATTTGATTCTAAATAAAGTGCTGCAAACATTTTATACTTGCCAAGTATTAAAAGTTGAAAGTTATGAATAAAATAAATATTATTAGGAGTTTAGAATGTTTCGATTCAAAATTTTGATAAAGATTTAGGAATTCGTTTACATTGTTTTTGTTGGAGAAACAAAAAATATGTCCGTATAATTAAAAACATATTTTAGTTATATATGCTGAGCTTATAGAAGGAAAAATATCAAAGTGCTCACAGCTCACCACGTGTTGTGGTTATGTTTTTGTAAAAACCTTCATGATGCATTTTTACTTAGCAAGGGTTACGCATCTGCAAGCACCTCGGTGTTGTAGATGTCTATGGGCGGTGGTAGTCGCTATCCATCAAGTGATCCTGCCCGTAAGCCACCTATACTATAAAAAAATCACTTGCCAAATTTAGCATCGCGACTATCATACGATTTGACCATAGTGAGTCCTTTCATTTTAAAATTTTAAGTCATTTTGTTCGGGAACCCAAAAAACGTAACTTTTTGTCTTTCCGGAATCTATTGTTATAATCAGAGACTATCTAGCTTTCCAATCTTGAGACAATTTACTTGTTTTTATTATTCTGACTCACCACCAAATATAAATATATATTACAGCAGAAAAATATCCGGCGACTTATGAAGACTATCACAGGATCCGATCACCGGAAGACAGTAGTATCTTTTGATTATTTAAATATTATTTGGTTTGAAATATTTTCGTTTGTCCAGTTACTTTTAAATACGTAAGAGTTTTATTATCAGAGAGATATAAAGTTACTTTTGAAATCGTATCCTGCAATAAAATAACGTTATGAATGATTTAAACATTGTCCGGCGTGACATCCGATGATAATAAAATCGTAAAGTACGAGAAAGCGCTGATATTGTTTATGTGGTCAATGGTCTGCTTATCATGTATCTTTGTTTTATTGTAAGCTGTTCAGTCACCATTTAGTATGATATATGATACAACACAACACAAACATGCTGGGTTAAGACATCCTCTCCCTATGAGGAGAAGGTTTAGAACATATTCCATCACAATGTGGCACAATTTCTATGAAATTAGACACATGCAGGTGTCGTCACTATATTTTAATTCACCGCCAAGCACGATGCAGCAGATAAATTATAAAGACAAATTAAGCACATGTTTTTTTTTATGGAATAGGTTTGCGGACGAGCATATGGGTCACCGGATGGTAAGTGGTCACCATCATCCATAGACAATGACACTGTAAGAAATATTAACTATTCCTTACATCTTCAATGCGCCACCAACCTTGGGAACTAAGATGCTATGTCCCTTGTGCCTGTAGTTACACTGGCTCACTCACCCTTCAAACCGGAACACAACAATACTACGTACTGTTGTTTAGCGGTAGAATATCTGATAAGTGGGTGGTACCTACCCAGGCGGACTTGCACAACGCCCTACTACCAAGTAATGAACAATCAGTGGTGCTTGCCTGGGTTTGAACCCGTTATCATTGGTTAAAATTTACCCATCTAACCACTGGGCACTCTCGGCTATTTAACACACACATACAGAGTTAATCACACAAATATTTCACATTTATAATATTAGAATAGATGAAACAATATCTACGCGAGCATAGTCGCGGTTAAAACCGATAGCGTTTCTGTTATTTTACAATCTCATGATTTAAGAGCTATAAGCGAGCTTTCAGCGAGATCGTTACAAAATTAAATTACAATTCCGTTGAATACAAACGAAGTGACTTTTATTACGGTTAACTTTATCTTTGAAGTTCCTTGATATTTTCATTTGAGTTTTGTTTTATGATAGTATTATCTGATAGAATTATGTAGATGATTTAGTTTCGTAAAATATATATTTTGTAGCGCCAAGTCGACTTGCGAACATCTCTTGATTTAAATTTTTATACAGGATTGAAATATTGGAGTGACAGAATACAAATATTAAACCCTCAAATTATATCATCTTATATGATTTATTGTTACTTTTATACTTAAATTTAAAATAAATGTATTGTGATTTTACTAAATATTATTTCGATCGATAATAAAGGCCGTTCGGGTAGCTACCACCCATTTATCAGAGATTCTACCGTCAAATACTGTTACTGATACTGTTAGTATCCAATATTGTTGTGTTCCAGTTCGATGGGTGAGTAAGCCAGTGTACAAGGGACATAACATCTTACTTTCCAATTGTTTAATTATTTCTTATATTATATTTATTATATTATGACGTAGATACTATATATTATAATCTACGTCAGTGGGCAGCAGTGACCACTTACCATCAGATACGCCGTTGCTAGTTCATACTTACGTATGACGTATGCGGAACTAGTGACCATATATCAATGAAACAAAGATGCGAATATTTATTTTAAATTATAATTAAAATAAATCTAATATAATTATTCTTATTTTGTAAATAAACTCTTAGAATTGAATAAAGGCATGTTTAGAATCTTATCAAAACTTAAGTTTTGGTTTGATAAGATTCTGATTGGTGAAGTTTAAGACAACTTGAACATAAGTTATAACAAAGCCAGTACAAGCGTAACAAAGATGATGCCTTAACTTGCCTGAAGTAACTTCGTAGAAATTTTAAACAATGTAATTGATCAGTTTATTTTAAAGGGCATGCCTTGGGATTTGAAGTTAATTTATTAGCTCGAACGAACCCTTGCCTTCGAATGAATCGTTTCATAACTTTCAACGCTAATTAAAAGTTGCTCAAACAATGAAGCGTTATAGAAAATAGACCAGATATCGCCCTCCGTACACATCAAATATGTATTTATTAGTCGCGTATATTAATTATTTTTATCATCCCGACGTTTCGGGATATAAATCCGTTAAAACAAGTTTTATTTCAATGTGTAATAATCGCGAAAATCTAAGACAACATTATGTATTTATTAGTTTTCTATCTATTTTTTTTTATTTTAGTCCTAAAATTTCTGTATTCTATGTTTGTGGTGTACAAAACAGTATATTAACACTGGTTGTCGTGCACGGCTTTGCTTGCGTTTTTTGGAATTGATTGTCTTGTATTATGCAAAAATGTAGTCTATGTCTTTTCTTGTAGTTCAAGTTTGTTTCATCAATTTCATCTAATTCCATACATTGGTTTGGTCGTGAAAGAGCGACTTTCATGTTCTTTAAAGACTTATTCGGTTAAACTTTTACAGATGTAGATATAAGGTGAGATGGTATAGTGAGAACTATTTACGTTAATAATGACAATTTATATTTCATTTCTGTTGATTCATATCGTGCACAGTTGCAAAATAAAGTTTGGTTAAAATGAACACTACAAAAACTATTTTGTTCAGCTTAATAGTTCGGGCTTTCCACTTAATAAAATGTTAGCGATGATGGTATGACTAAATATAAAGGCTTACATTCCAATATAAAAATAAAAAAGAGTGTTATTATAAGAAAAATAAAAAAATGTCCGATTGTAGGGCAGCACATTAGGATTCAAAGTCACAGCTGCGGCTGCTATTTCGTCAAACAAAAGACCACCTACTATTACGTGTTGTATTCCTCACCGTTCTAAATTAAGCCTTGACTACTAATTAATTGATTTTTAAATCTATTTACGTATAAAGTATAATTTACATAAATCATAAGTGGAAAAATAACGCATATACATATGTATCATACTGGTGCATAATGTTGATTTCAAATCGATAATTGCACAGTAATTGTCTTTGCATAATATTGATTTTGAAAATTAGTAACGTGAAAAATACGAGAAGAAAATGTTTAATCCGTGTAAATTATACTGGCGCGAATTTGAACTCGCAATTTTCATTTAAAACTTAAGTGGTCTAACCACTGCGCCATAATGGTTTTTACTGTTATGTGCTACTTTATTATTTAGTACGATTATTAATTTCCACATCGTATCGTAACTAACCGCTTGAAAGCGCTTTTTAAATAAATTTTTAGTGCTTGAAGCTATCCACTTTTCTGTCGACGCAGTGGATCCGGGCGTATGAAGCGATAAATTCGCTCGTAAACTTGAATAGAGCCATTTGTATAATTCGCTCACGCAATCAGCTTTGAGGGTCGTATTTACTAGTATATTTTATGTCTATCTATTTATTATAATCCCAGTTAGCTATTCACAAATAATATATTTTTAAATGATACTTAACTGGCTTTCAAATCGAATCAAAATATACTTTACTCGAGTAGTTTTTGAATCTTCATTTACAAACTATATGAATCGGCAAGAAACTTATTTAGTAGTTATTCTTTTTCAACAGTTAAAAATATAGCCATATTCGCCTAGTATGATAAATCATTATTATCATTTCTTTAAGTACCAATTATTATGGATAGTGAAATACTTACCATTATTTGCCGACCTAAAATTCATAAAAAAGGTTGGTCTAGGATCTCGTATATACGGCTGGACTTCTAGAAGTCCTGAGATCAAAGTAACTTAGTCAATAATCTCACATAACTAACCCAGAGTTTTCAAATTTATATAAAATAATTATAATGGTATTAAGCAAATTTAGATCATCTTTTGTTACTTTTGTTGCGATAGCTTTAATTTCGAAAATGTTTCGATCACTGCATCCATGCTTATGAACTTTATTTTTGTCTCAGAGAGCAAAACAAACGATTCTCTTGAAATTATTCCACCCAACAACTAACTGCTTCATATGCTGTATAAACCGTACATAAAATTTGCCTGAAAATGCGTTCAAACTGAAAGCAATGGGAGAAATCCCACTCACGACGATTGTTCCCGCTTATATTATTTGCTTTACATATAGACGTAGAGGAACAAATAAACAATTAACCTACATATTTGAGGCACCGTAAAAGTATCGTCAATACCTACTATATAAAAGATGAACTCCCTTAAACAAAGACGACATTAATCAGTCAGCAAATGACGTTTAGAGGCTCACAATGCCATGAAATATTAATCAACGCTGACCACGGAGCAGTGCCCTTTGGAAATGTTATAGGACTTAATGAAATAAAGTATGCCACAAATTGAATGTAACGTCATCAGCTGACGACAATTTGTGATATTTCTATATGCAAATTATGTGTGTATTCAGGTCTTGTGTATAGAAAAATTGTATTTCCGGAAAAATGTGAATCCCCGATGAAAAGTGCATTAACAGTTTTTGCGTCAGGGTAGCACGCGCTGTGACCGCTGCCTTCGAAGAGATATGTTTCTTCTGTCTGATCTGCTGGTGGGTAACATTTATTGTTAGTTAGTGGGTACCGTGGTATACAAGGCGTTTTCGGCACTAGCGAGTTTCACATAGCCTACCCTCGCTTCACGTGGAAACACGTAAAAGTGATCTAAAAGAACTATTTCGCCAATGCTCGGTAGGGTGGTACAGCTAACATCGTAATTGAATCTACATTTGTCGTATGAAGATGTTCTGTATATTTATCCATCAAAATTGGTGCAGATTAAACTTTATTTTTTTTTAAAGATGACAAAACCACAGTCATTAAGAGAACAACAGGTTTTACTTATGTACCATTTCCATTAAATTATGTATTCTGAGTCTGTGACCACAAAATACTTGAAATAGAATCTCGACTATAAAGCGCTCGAACGGCGCCAAGTCAGCTAAAAAAATCACCATTATCATATAAATTACCCATTGACTAAACGAGCAGCGCTGCAATGCCGCTTTGCTTTACGATGGACCAAGGCGAACGTTTTTAAATGCAAGGTATTGGTCGGTCAATAAATCGTGTGTATGTCTCGATGCTTTTAGTGCGGGAATTAAAATATAAATTATTTTAGTATTTTAATTTATGCCTGCATTTTATGTTGGCAAAATTTTAGTATGCCTGACGTTTGCTCAAGTGTCCACTGAATTTGGTTGCATAATCGATAAAAAAAAACCTTAAGTAAAATACAACCTCTTTAGATGTGACCAAGTTTACGATACCACAACATTACTCCTGGGATAGAGTTTTCGAATCTGCAGCAAAATTCTAATAACATATATCTGGTATTAATAATGATGAATAGATAAGGCATATTATATTGAAAACATCTTGGACTCGTTTTTGTTGATGTAGTAACCACAGTTTCCTAGGTCTGTGTTCAAAGTTTGGCCTGATAAAAATGTTTATGGGTAGTTTTGTCAAAAATTAAGTAAGGTAAGTTATGATAGTTAAATTTATATATTTATTAAAGAAGACCAACTACTGAGTTTTCTCTCTTCATTTAATCTGTCGTAGTAGAATCTCTATATTCTGAATTGGTACCTTAATAAAAGATTGAATTTTCTAAAATGACAATTTTAAAAGTGCTGTAAGAGCACATATGAATAAAGTAATGATTGTTTTTTTTTATTACAGTTGTCGTACTTATATTTTAATATGTCTTGATGTGTGAGAAGATATAAATAATTTCAGTTGTCGTTGTTAATATTATGTGTATTTGTGTATGTGTGTGTGGTAAGAGCACAAGGAACTCAACCAAGCAGTTCTAAATTTGTGCTTGTATACTCATAACTGTTTTATCACATATCACCCAACCCCGTTGGACAGCTTATTGGAATAAGATCAGAACCTCAAATGTAAACGCTTCCGCAACATAAGTACCTATATTTATTTGATATATTTTTGCTTTACATAAATATATATAAATATAAATAAATAAATATATATAAATATAAATATGAGACAACATCACATACATTACTCTGATCCCAATGTAAGTAGCTAAAGCACTTGTGTCATGGAAATCAGAAGTAACGACGGTACCACAAACACCCAGACCCAAGACAACATAGAAAACTTATGGTAATCTACATCGACTCGGCCGGGAATCGAACCCAGGACCTCAGAGTGGCGTACTCATGAAAACCGGTGTACACACCACTCGACCATGGAGGTCGACAATACAATACATAACAACAACAACAGCCTGTAAATTTCCCACTGCTGAGCTAAGGCTTCCTGCCCCTTTGAGGAGAAGGTTTGAACCATATTCCACCGCGTTGTTCTAATGCGGGTTGGTTGAATACACATGTGGCAGAATTTCTATGAAATTAGACAAGTTACCTCACGATTTTTCCTTTCCCGCCAAGCACGAGATGAATTATATACACAAATTAAGCACATGAGTATTCTGTGGTACTTGCCTGGGTTTAAATGCGTTCTAACCACTGGACCAGCTCAGCTTTACATAAAACTGTATAAAAATTTTTTAGTGGGTTTCACAAACGAAACGATTATTTTAAGCACGAATCCGTTATATATTATAAAAAAATCAATTCGGTCACGCGAACCGGTTCCGTATTTTGAATAACATTTTAAATAAACGAAAATAGATGTTTACGATATATATTTTTTATTTAGAATCTAAATTTTTATTATTAACACGTGTAACAGATATAGTTTTTATAGTTTAGCTTTAATTATATGTTTATATATAGACATTTTATTATAAACGTAAAAAAAAGGCAAGATGTCTAGTTTTTTCTTCGAGCATATGGGCCACCTGATGGTAAGTGGTCACCATCACCCATAAACAATGAAGCTGTAAGAAATATTAACTATTCCTTACATCGTCAATGTGCCACCAACCTTGGGAACTGAGATGTTCACCCTTCAAAACGGAACACAACAATATTGAGTACTGTTATTTGGTGGTAAAATAACTAAGTAGGTAGGTAGATAGGTAGGTAATGGATCTGTTGGTTATTTGCTATTCGCCATAGATGCTGGCACTTTGAGAACTGGGACCTCTTCTTATCGTTATTAAGTCACCGATCAGGATCTAAGAGCACGCCCTCTCCCATTTGAGGTACCAGAGCTATGTAGATACCATTAATGGTAAGTAGAAATCATAGTATATAGTACGGAGTGCTGTGTTGTAACTTTATTTAAAGGTAAATTTAGTAAGAAAAATAAGTTCTGGTTGAGTTCTACCGCTAAAGAGCAGTTCTCAGTTTGAACGGTGAGCCAGTGTAACACACACAAGAGACAACACGGCTTTATTTCCACGGTTGGGGACGCAATGACTAAGTAACGAATGATTAATATTTCTTGCATGGCAATTGTCGAAAAAAACATATACATAGAAAAGAAAAATTACAAATAACTTACTATATTGGTTTTGTTTACATTATGTAGAGTAATACGTCAACACGAAAAAAATGGGGCTGTCATAAAATTATTTAAAGAAATTAATGAAAAAATTCTATATTTATCTAAAAAAGTGTAAACAGATATTCTTGGATCATAAATAATAAAATATACGTACAATTATACAAAAATGAACAGATATACCTACATCAATAATTCTACCAAAAATAAAAGTGACATTGTCAAACCAAAATAAGAATGTTTAAAACCCAAAAACATGTTGACAAGAGCCAGACAACGAGCGCACAACTATCCATCCCCGGACCCGCCGCTCAGCTCCGCCTCGCAGACACAGGACCCCGCACAAGGAAGTAGTCTGGTGTCTGCAGTTGCGTCGAGCTCGAGCGACGAGTACTTCTCCCCGCCGACGTCGCCAACACCTGTACGTCGAGCGGGGAGACGCCGGCCACCGACGGGCTTGGGAGCCAGAGGCCAACCGGTCTCGAACAGGGTCCCCGCTTCCGGTGGTGGTGTGCAGCGCATGCGATGGACACAACCCATCAATGAAAATGTCATGCGCGCATACTATGGGGCTACAAAGGGGGGAACTAACCTCACGGCGTACCGTGTTAGGATGCTCTCTCTGTTTCAGGCGCTTGAACCAGCTGTCAACGTCTCGGCTCAACGACTGTCGGATCAGGTGCGAGTCATTCTGCGTAACAACAGGCTGAGTGACACCGTACTTGATCGGATTCGCTCGGAAACATGTAATAGCGGTGTCACTTCCGGCCCGTCAACGCCCGTGGTTGAGGTACCACTTCCTACAATACCACAGGGCCCAGAACATGATGACGAGGGCGGTGGTGACATGGCTATTACAACAAGTAAGTACAGTGATCATTTGAGGAGCGCACTGGGGGATGCGATTCGGGAGTATCGTAACACTCCCGCTGAGCTTAGGCCACGGTTGCCACGTTTACCCATGACTAAACGGAATAGGGACCTAGTGTGCACTCTGGATTCACTGCTCACAGATTATTTTGGGGGCAGTGAAAATCTCGAGGATACGCACTCAATTCTGTTTTGTGCGGCTGTTGCAGCATGTCGTGTAGCTGGTGTTACATTTGAAGACACCGAACGTGCTACACGACCAAAGGCTGTTGCACCGGCCTGGCAGAGCAGGATTGAGAAACGTATTAATGAGACCAGAGTGCTCATTGGAAAACTATATTGTTTTAAGGAAGGGAATACGCGTCCACGTGTAATGCGTTTCGTGGGGCGGGCGTTCTTGGGGACTGGTATAGGTCCGCAAGAATATCCGTCCCATGTCGTGGAGCGTATTGACTTCCTAAAACAAAAAGTTTATGCATGGGCAAGCCGCATCCGTCGGTACAGGCGGCGAGTGGACCGTTATCACTTGAATCGCAAATTCCAGAGCGATCAAAGGTGGGTGTACAGAACGTGGGAGCGACTCGACCAGGATGTGAGCGATGGATGCCGCCCAGATGATGATGCCACGAATACATTTTGGCGCAACATCTGGTCGGTGCCCGTCGACCACATTGAAGGTGATTGGATGCTGGAGGTCAGGCAAGCGTGCGAGCCTTTGGAAGTGATGGGAAAAATTTCCATTGCTTCTGAAGATGTAGCCGCTGCAGTTCGATCCGTTTCCAACTGGAAGTCTCCGGGACCGGACGGGCTGCATAACTTCTGGCTAAAATGGCTACGCAGCTCGCATGAATGCTTGGCATCCCAGTTCCAGTCAGCTCTAGAGTCTGGGTCGCTACCACAGTTCCTTACCACCGGAGTCACCCACCTGCTCCATAAGTCGGTAGTGCAACGGATCCTAAAAATTATAGACCGATTACTTGTTTACCGACGGTCTATAAGCTCCTTACCGCCATTCTGAGAGATAAGATTAATAGTCACATACAGAATAATAGTATTTTGTCTGTCTCTCAGAATGGATGTAGGGGTGGATCACGAGGCACTAAGGAGCTACTCCTCATTGATATGACCATTAGCCAACAGGTTCGTCGTTCTCGAAAGAGTCTGTCGACATGCTGGATAGATTACAAGAAGGCCTATGATTCCGTGCCGCATACATGGCTCTTGAGGGTGCTGGAGTTGTATAAATTAGATACAACTCTATGCAGTTTCTTGAGATCATGTATGGGGCAATGGCGGACAGTCCTTCGCTATCCAGGATGCCGAACGATTTATGGTAATGACGAACCGATAAGGATTGAGCGGGGAATATTCCAGGGCGATAGTTTGAGTCCATTGTGGTTTTGTTTAGCCTTGAACCCCCTAAGTACTCTCTTGGAGAGTTCAAGGCTGGGCTATCGTTTGCGGAGAGGAGGTAAAGTAATATCCCACCTACTTTACATGGATGATTTAAAGCTCTTTGCACCTTCAGATTCACAACTAATGGAGTTACTAAAGGTAACAGAAACTTTTAGTAATTCTATTAGAATGGAATTTGGAGTTGACAAATGCGCGGTTATGCATGTAAAGCGAGGAGAGATTATGGAATCTGACGGATTACAACTTTCAGATTCCATAAACTTTAAGTCACTGTCCGCAAACGAATCATACAAATACTTGGGTATGTCGGAAGCGTTAGGCATCAATGTGACCGACATGAAACAATCATTGCAGGAGCGTTTCTTTGGTCGCCTGAAAAAGGTACTCAAAAGTCTTTTATCAGGTGGCAATAAGGTTCGCGCCTTCAATGGTTGGGTCATGCCGGTCTTGATGTACTCTTTCGGCATACTCAAGTGGACTCAAAAAGAACTAGACGCCTTGGATAGGAAAGTCCGTGTCCTGCTGACTGCATATCGAATGCATCATCCTCGGTCTTCGGTGATGAGATTGTACATCCCACGGAGATGTGGTGGCCGTGGCTTTTTAAATGCCAAGACCCTACATAACCGTGAGGTATACAAACTCAGGGAGTATTTTCTCCACACTGACTTGGATATGCACCGAGATGTAGTTACAATGGACAAGGGACTAACTCCGCTCTCCTTAGGCAAAGAGAACTGGCGCAAACCTGTAGTACTAAGTACTGAGAACCGCAAGGAGGTATGGAAGTGCAAGGAGTTACACGGACGCTTCTATCGGGTCCTTCATGGACCCGATGTGGACTTTATGGCGTCCGTATCTTGGCTACGGTTCGGTAACCTATTTGGTGAAACCGAAGGTTTTGTCTGTGCGATTATGGACGAAGTTATCATGACGAACAATTACCGGAAGTATATTGTGAGGGATGGCACGGTGGACATATGTCGGGCGTGTCACACTCCGGGCGAATCCCTTAGACATATTATTTCCGGTTGTTCTCGTCTTGCTAACGGAGATTATTTGTACAGACATAATCAAGTGGCCAAGATTATCCATCAACAACTTGCACTTCGATACGGTCTTGTGGTATCAGAGGTACCGTACTACAGGTATGTGCCCGACCCAGTTCTCGAGAATGGTCATATCACACTGTACTGGGACCGATCTATAATCACTGACAGGACTGTTGTCGCCAACAAGCCTGATATAGTGGTGATAGATCGGTCAGAGCGCCGCACGATAATTGTTGACATCACCATCCCTCATGACGAGAATCTCGTGAAAGCTGAGAAGGATAAACAAATAAAATATCTTGACTTAGCTCACGAGGTTGTCGACATGTGGGATGTGGATACAGCAGTTATTGTGCCGATAGTTGTTTCAGCGAATGGCCTAATGGCCAAGAGCCTCGACTAACATCTTAAGAGGCTCTCGTTAGGCAGCTGGGTCAAGGGCCTGATGCAGAAGGCAGTACTCCTCGGCACGGCGCGTATTGTGAGGAAGTTCCTCTCTTTGGAGCCCTGACCACCGGTGGCTTAGACCCTGTTCCCGCCACTGGTTGGTCTCTGTATTTTATATTTTTAAATATATTTTATACATATGTTTGTATTTTATATTTAAAAATGTAACTTTATATGAGTAAAAATAAATAAATAAGAATAATAATAATAATAATAATAATCTTTATTTGAAAATATAAGCATTACAGTATTTACACCAAGTCGCTTATATTTACACTAATTACTAAACATTTTTTTTTTTTTGTTTTAAACATTCTTACTAATTTTAATTAAACATACTACAAAGACAAATGAAATAAAATTTAGTAATAAAAAAAAATAAAATTTATAAACAAAATAAGCTTAAATCTATTTAGGAACTACAAAATTATTAATTAAAATTTAGGAATATGTAAATTTGTTTAAATATAGTATAAATAGGATCATAAAATATGTCTACATCTCGATAACGTATAAAGTTATTCAAAAGTTTAACAGCCCTAGCAGTGGGGCTGTTGCTAGCTTGGGCTGAATGCCACATAGGTGGGTAGCAAAACAATCCACGAGTATGTTGCCGTCTTCCAACACCACGCATATATTTGTCGGGAACATATAAATATATTGCTTCGCGTACAGCAGTGCTATCCACCCTATGTACTAAAATTAAATAATAAAATTTTATATGTGCGGAGTCTCGCCTAAGCTGAAGTGAATCTAGACCAACCATACCTGCCACAAACATTGAAGGGTATAGAAAAGGGTAGTATCCATATTTACGTTTAAACAAATATCTACAGAATTTTCTTTGTATTTTTTCTAACATTATGGCATACTTTGCCTCACGCGGACTCCAAACTATTGCATTATATTCTAATTTACTGCGGACATAGGCATTATATAATTTTTCTATTGCTTTGGTATTCTTAAATTGCGATGATATTCTAATAATGAAACCAAGGCATTTATTAGCATCTTTGCATGTTTTAAGTATATGATCATGAAAATTTAATTTCCTATCCATCATAACTCCTAAATCCCTGATTTTTGGTACATTCTCCATCGGTGTGTCAGATAGATTGTATATATTTTTAATAAGTTTATGAGATCGAGAAAAGGTGATAGTTTTACATTTTGAATTATTAAATGATAATTTGTTTCTTATAGTCCAGTCAACTACGGCATCAATATCACGCTGTAGCGCTACACAGTCTTTAGTTTCGGTTACAGATATGTACAATTTCAAATCATCAGCAAACATAAGGCATTTTGCATTAGAGATAACACTTGGCAAATCATTTATCATCATTAAAAATTGCATAGGACCCAAGGTACTACCTTGACTAACCCCTGATCGAGTATAATACTCTTCCGATTTATACCCGTCTAACTTAACAAACTGTTTTCGATTTTTTAAATAGTGATCCATCAATTTTAAGAGAGAAGTTGAAAATCCGAATAAAGCAAATTTGTTTAAAAGTACATCATTATCTACGAGATCAAAGGCTTTCTTAAAATCAAAGTAGGCGGCATCTACTTGACAGCCAGACTTAACTTTAGTGTTTATATAATCTACAAATTCTGTATGATTAGTCAATGTGGAGCGTCCAGGACGAAACCCATGCTGGCAATCACTCAATTGTCCCTTTATTTGTTTATAAATTATGTTATTAAGAATTGATTCAAATATCTTTCCAAATACACATAGAACAGCGATAGGTCTATAATTTGTTATATCCGTGGACGAGCCCGATTTTGGAATAGGTGTTACTCTAGACACTTTCCACTTGGTAGGATATAAACATTGTTTAATTGAAAGATTATATACATGAAGTAACGGCACTTCCAAAGCTGACAAGCAATCTTTTACTAGAAAGGGAGGTATGTTGTCAGGACCATAAGCAGTTGAAGCTTTTAGTCGCGCTATTGCAAATCTGAGTTCGGCAAGTGTCACTTGTTCGATGGTTACTGTAGATTGGCAACCAAAGCGATTAGCCTCTTCCTCAGCTATCTTAACGTCTAACAGAGGAGAAGTATCATGAAACACAGAACTAAAATATTTAGCAAATGAATCAATGGCTTTCTGCCCTTCTACAGCTTTATTCTTATAAGAATATGTTTTTATCTGCTGTCTAGTTTTACGTTTTTCCTTTACAAATTGCCAAAAGCTTGATGGCTCTTTATTTATATTGTTTTCAACTCTAGATATATAATTCTTAAATTCTATATTTATAAGATACTTGACTTTAGTTCTATAGTATTTAAAAAGTTCTTTATTAAACTCTAAATCATAACACTTATACTTTTTTAGATTAAAATATTTTAATTTTATATAATATATTATTTCTTTGGTATACCATTTTGGATAAGAATATTTATTACTTTTGACTATTGTTCTTGTAGGAACGTGTGTACTAATAACACTATTAAGTTTATTATAGAGTATATCTACGGCTAAGTCTATATTTAAATGCTGTTTTTCAAGTAAGTCGGTCCAGTCAATATTAGCAATATCAAAGTACAAGCTATGCAGATCTGCTTGCCGAAAGTTCCACTCCGTGATTAAATATTCTCCTGGTGTAAGAGATGTTAGACTTTTTGCTGTTCTAGGAAGTGTGATCAGTATCTCTAAGGGCGGGTGGTATGCATCCATGGGAACTAGATGTTCCGTATCGGATGATATTTTAATATTATTGTGATCTAGAGTAGTTAGTACTAAATCTAAGATACATCCATACTTATTGCTAATATTATTACATTGTTGTAACTTACTATATTCCATAAAATTATTAAATTGAGATCTAACACTATTATTGCACGAATTTAAATTGAAATCACCAACTATCATAAATGGATATTCAGTATACATATTTATAGCATTTTCTATACATGTTAAAACATCAAGATATTGTTTACTGCTGTAACTGGGTGGTAAGTATACTACACATATCATTAACTTAATATTTTTCCAGGTAATAATAGCAAACAATAATTCTTTATCATCAGTTAAGTTATCTACATTTGTAATTCTTGATTTCTTTAAAATATTTGTCGGTCTGTTTCTTCTGTATGTCTGTCTGTCTGTTTGTTCCGGCTACTCTCTGAAACGGCTGGACGATTTTGACGGGACTCTCAGTGGCAGATAGCTGATATAATAAGGAGTAACTTAGGCTACAATAATATTTATTTTGTTAAATTCAAACGTACGTACGTACATGGTCACAGCTAGTTTTAAAGTATAAATTAGCTCCTAAACTTGTATAATGTGCTAATTTCATTCATTCAGTCGCTTACAGCAGCTGAAAACGCGATGAGGGACAATTTTGTAACTAACTTTGATTGATAATTAATGGGATCATGTTAGTAAAATAACAAGACAGCTAAACTATAACGATTATGTTTCGATTCGAATACGATGTAATAACAATCTGTTGTTAGGATTGCCTTCCTATATAACTATACGATCTGTCTGACGTATCATTTGTTATATAAATCATGACAGTTTAATAACATATATATTAGGAAACATTTAATTTCCTTAATTAATAAAAACTCAACCTTGTAACACCGACGCAAACGCCGTACTCAAAGATTCGGATACGTGAAAAACATGTTATGTATATAAAATTTAGATTGTAATCGCTTTTGATTTTAGGCTAGTGATCTTTTTAATTTAGCGAATTTTAGATGGGCGAACACATTAATCTTAATAATCTTTAATTAATCTCTTCGCATATAAAAGTAGCAACTATACTAGTAGAATTTAGTTACATGTAGATATATTCTGCAACAATTAATTTGAAACTATTTTAGAAACTATTTTTTAACACGATTATAAAATTTCATGAAAATATTAATTTAAAATAGTATTTGAATTATAGAGTAGAAATCACTGAACTTGGCTTTCCAGATTTCACGAATGAAAAGTGTGTTTTTACAGAGAAGCGCTTCAGTAGAGGTATTCTTTTTTTTATGGTATAGGTAAGCTGACGAGTATATAGGCCACCTGATAAAAAGTGGTCACCATCACCCATAGACAATGAAGTTGTAAGAAATATTAACTATTCCTTACATCGTCAATGTGCCACCAAGTTGTTATGTCCCTTGTGCCTGTAGTTACACTGGCTCACTCACCCTTCAAACCGTATCACAACAATACTGAGTACTGTTATTTGGCGGTAGAATAACTGATGAGTGGGTGGTACCTAACCAGACGGGTTTGCACAAAGCCACCACCAAGAAGAAAACGATCGTGTAATATAAGAATGTTATATATGAAACTAGTGGCCGTTAATGGCTTCGCTCGCCTTTTAGGGTATTGGTTGTCATGTGTCAATCAAAAAATGTTTCTATAACCTTTCTTGAAGTTCAAGTTTGCTTCATACCAAATTTCATCAAATTATGGTTATAGATTGACTACAAAACTAATAGTTTCAATATGTCATTTCACTATAATCGAGTTGTTAATATTTCACGAGTGAGTTACGTTTTTACAGAATCTCACTGCAGTTCTACCAAACTAATTCTAATAGATGATCTAAGCAGCCAATTTTAACTTATTCCTTTTTTATTTGAAAATACAAAATTATTGAATAGATTAAAATCACTATGTTTGGTTTGTTTAATGTATAAAGTAGAAACTATATCTATTTCTTTGAAAGAATTACTTTGTTTTTATACTTATATAATAAAAAATACTGGATGTCGTATTTTGAGGAACTCAATTAATCCATTGTTATAATTAATCCAGAGCACGTCACTTCGTGTTTAGTTCAGACTATAAAGTTCAGGTATCGTTCCGAAATCGTATTTTATTACTCTCAAAGCACTCTTTCTTCAATAAAACTGTCACGGGTCGTTGTATATTATGTTATTTTTAACTGAAATGTTATACAAAATACATTAACGTCAAAAATAACATAGTTAGCTTTTAAAGGGCAGAGTTTATTAGGCATAAATTTTATGAAGATCTGTTTAACAAAATACCAAATATGATTTTGTTAACATCGCTTTAAAGGATGAAGTAGGAACAGCTGACTTCTATTTTATTTGTTAAAACATAATTAAAAATGATAAGTACAGAGAAAGTTCGTTAAATTAATCAATGATAATACGCTATTTCTAGATTACATGTTTGATATCTTTAATATATTTAAATAAAGAAACATACAAAAATAGATTAACACAGAAAATAATAAAAATATTTGTAATTACTTCCTAAATCTGTTATATATTTACTTATTCAATGTGCCAAATCACGACTATATTCAAATTCCTCCCTCCCTTATCACGTCTGGTTAAGCGTTTAAACTTAGTATTAGACAATTTTTTTGATTTTTTTTTTCTGTTCAGATGTGTAGGATTTAAACGGACGTACTTAGTTCTTCCCGATGCGTCTTAAGTGAGTTTTAAAAAAATGAGTGAAGATTTATATTTATAAAACAAAAGCTAATACGTCAGTAAACTCGCCAGTAAACAAATTTTCGTCGAAATATTAAAGTTTAAATAATGAAAAAATGATTATGGATACTTAAATTCGTTTTGAAACTCAAAACATCTTTTTAAGTTTAATTTGCTAATGATTGTTTTCCTTACATTACACTGACGGTCAGACTGGCAAAATCGGACTACCAAGGAGATTCTGGACTATACAATATGTATATATATATATATATATATATCGATAATAGAGATAATCTTATCATATAGTCTGGATAAATGCCATTTATACCCATCTGGGAACACTAAGGTCAATTACAAACAAAAACAACTGCTACACAACAAATAAAAGAGATACAAACAAAAATAGTACTTTTGAAATCAATGAAAGTATATTTTTGTGTGTGTGTGTGTGTGTTTTTACATAAACATTATATACGCAAACAAAACATCCGTGATAAGATAATAAGATAAATAAGCGCTTAGGAATTTAATTTAGTTTTAACATATACCTTTAAATTCAAAATTCCTACTCTCCATAACCTTAAAATTTAGCAAATAATGCTATTGATCATTACTTCCTATTAGACATACCAGCTCTATAATGAAACATATCATTATGTATAGTGTAAACAAATAATAAAAAAACAATTCGTCAATTAATATTTAAAAATACCTACTTAATAGTCAAGTCAACGGTAAATCAATAGATTAAATTATCATAATTTTATAATACAATATCCAAGTCTATATCTAGACCTAGATACAACAATATGCTTTCCACAGACATGCGCACGCGGCGCATACTAATGCAGGCACTGTTTACACCGACCGCGACACTCGCTGAATACAAGCGGCATACGCGGAGAGCTGACCACCAAAACGCAACTATATGAAAGAATTAAAGATAACTTATTTAGACGTGAGGAGAGTAGAATTTAAAAGTGAAAAGTTGATGTATCAAAATTACGCTGATGGTTTCTCATGATTCTCATAATTAAAATCATAACCTTTTAGTGTTGCTTTCGCCTATAATTCAATAAATAAGCATAAAAGTTATTTTTGTAGTTGTTACTCAATTAAAATCAAAATATACTTTATTCAAGTTGGTTTTTAGAAGCACTTTGAATCGTACACCTTATTACATTGGCTTTCTGCGAGTAAAAGTCCCGTCTAAATCGGCCTAACCGTTCGTGAGATAAACATGTGTGTTAATTCCGTCTTATCCCTGACACAAAAAAAAAAAATATTTTAGCAGACAGAACAAAATTGAAAAAACGTTTTATGGTATAAAAATATTAATTAGAACGATGCTTATATTAAACGATGTATGTAACAAAAAATTTAACCAATCGCTAACTTCTTAACGTGCCTCGTCGCTAGATCCGATGGTAATAAAAAGGCCATTTGAAGACAGAAGAATATTTGATTAAAGTATTTTAATTGTAACTCAAAAGCCTCTGTTGAAATTAAATCTTCTATAAATTTAATTCAATTAGGAAATGCCGCGGTATCTTCGACTAGCCGAGTCCATTTTATGACACCGCTAATCGTGTATCGAATATAAACAGATTTATTAAACAGGATTAAATAAAAATATGATTAATAAAACATGCGCGACACATAGCTACATAAGGTCGACACGCCTGACTCGATCTATCGGACTTATAAGTACTCGTTCATTAATTTAGATTACTTATAATTATACAACTTATTCGTGTAAATATAGATATAGTTGTATAATCAATTATGTGTTGATGATATATATATATATATAGATCTTATGTGTATAATCAGAATGTATTATGAAATGTATAAAACGCTGTCTGTCTCTATTTATGCTTTTTAATCTTTAAAATTACGCAACGGATTTTGATGCGGTTTTTTGTAATACATAGAGTGATTCTAGAGGAAGGTTTTTGTATATAATATATGAACAATATAGTATAGAAACAATCTGTAGTACATTCAGTATTGTCATTGCACCCTTGCGCTAGTTGACTATAAACATAAAATATTATATAAACGTGTTAAAAGTGGTGTATTACCGTAAGTTGGATATCATTTGTTTTCAGGTTATTTTTCAGCGTCACATTGCAGTCGTTATGTTGTTTTCATTTAGTATTTTGGAATGATATGCTTTCAGTCATACTCATTCCGTAAAAAAGTTGAAATTAATTATAATAAATTACAGAGAGTATAATTTATTCGTACGAAATATTTTACTAATGTATTTTTATTTCAATTAGACTCTGAGTCACCCGTGCATTTTTCACAATTATTTTTTCTTATTTACTGAACATCAGCCATTTTCAAATATGTCATGATATTTGATTAAAATATTTATTAAACGTACATGATACTCGTCTCAATATCTAAATATAATATAGATACGAAGCATATTCCTTCCGAGTAGCGTTATATTTTATTATGTGCCAGAGTCTATGGATAGATAAACACTTACTAACAGGTATTCACTCTGCTGTCTCCTATTTAAAACATATAATGTATTATATATTTGTTTCCAACAGAGCTATTCTAGAAACAATTTACATTTCAATACTTAAATAAAAAAATGGTATCATCCACACTAATATAAAGACGTAATTACTGAATAGATTTTAATGAAACTTTTGTAAAGATTAAGCATAACTCATAGAATATAATTTATAAAGATATTTTGTGAACAATATCTGACAACCAAACACTAAAACGCGATCGAAGCTGCGAGCTAAAATTATTATTTACATAAAACTTGTATCCATACAAATCTATTGTTGTATGTGTACATACTCCTGCTATGTTATTTGTGCAATGAAACTATAGAACACTGCGTTCAATTAGTTGTTACAATACAACGTCGACGCGTTCATTAGCATAACTTGTTACAACTGTATTCTGTTCTATGAATAATATTATAATTCATTTGTATGGACTATAAAAACCGGTATATATGTATTCTCGATATTATAATACTGTATAAACGATTTCAAGTTTTAAAAATAAGATAGCTACGAATTTTAACCTGGACTACCAATTTTGATCACGGTATCAAGCGCAAACGATTCCGTGATGTTTTCTTGGGAGGTGGGTACCGCAGTTTTCTTAGTGGATTATCGATGCACCAGTGAATACCACATACACGTGAAAAACGTTTTTCCAGCAAGAAAAAGGGTTATAAATATTTTGGTGATTATATATATGCTTTTACACATAAGGATTTTAGAACACGTTAAGTAATTAAAATTAAAAAACTTTAACGATAGTAGAGTGATACAAGTAAATTCTAATACGGATAATAAATATATTATTGACAATTATTGCCATTTGACCGGTTTTTTTTAGGTTAGAAGTGTGTCTTTCGAAGCATCGCGGTTAGATTTTTGATAGTTAATGACTGAATTGACTTTATTATTGTTTCGAGCTTCACAATTAATATTATCATTGTTTGGTGGTAGAATACGGTTTCGTACGATGTCCTTGCACCGAATAATAGGAACAGTAATACGATCAAACTGAATATCATAACCTTTCTAAATTAATATAAAAATATCGCAATCAAAATTAAATCTTAGATAAGATTTTTTTGGATAACATAGATATATATTTAATAATTTCATAGCTAAAAACTGCTGATTTAATTTGAAGCAAAAGCATAATGAATATTAAAATTATTAAATTAAATTTTCATAGCGGAAATATTTATAACATATATCAATTAATGCGATAAAATATTCCACGTGTATAAATATTGACAAATTTTGATAACAAAAATAGATTTGTATTGAAAATAAATTTACGTTTTGTTTGTGATGATTTCGTAAACAATTAAATTAATTTGTTTTAACGGTATTGTTTTTCTATATTCAACTTGTTTTAAACGACATCTATGCATATAATAAAATTGAAGTGTCTGTTTGTAATATTAAAATAGCCCTTTTATTCAATGCATATACATTTACACGGTACATATACCAAAATTACATTTTTTACAATTTTTGTCTGTTTGTCTATTTGTTCCGGCTAATCTCTGGAACGGCTGTACCGATTTTGACGAGACTTTCACTGTCAGATAACTGATATAATAAGGAGTAACTTAGGCTACAATAATATTTTTTTTGATATATTCAAAGGCATTCAAGGTCGCGTGCACAGCTAGTTTATTAATTTACGAGTACTTATTGTTTATCAGTACTGTAGCGAACTTTTGTCATTGTTTCACGGACGGCTGCGTAAATCCAATTTACCGAAACATAATTCTTCTTTATTGTTTTGTATCAACATTGATCTTATTAGTGAATAGGTATTTCAATAAATAGTCAATTTAATACAATCGAATCAAAACCTAAAATCGCTCAGCATTATTCATAATCTCCTAACACAACATTGACGGTTTGATCAAAGTTTGATCGGGAATAATTAAGTAGAATTGACCTCAAATTACGATTAAGCTGAGACTTATTTTGGTTAAGAATAATCAAAATTCAGTTTTACTTGGTGGTAGGGCTTTGTGCAAGCCCGCCTGGGTAGGTACCACCCACTCATCAGTTATTCTACCGCCAAGAAATAGTACGCAGTATTGTTGAATTCCGGTTTGAAGGGTGAGTAAGACAGTGTAACTACAGGCATAAGGGACATACACAGCGTCATTGTCTATGGCATCAGGTGGCCCATATGCTCGTCCACCAACCTATTCCATAAAGAAAGTAATAGAATCGGGAACGTATTGTAACTATTATAGGTTCGTAAAATTTGAATGGATTCCAGCGCTGGTCTGAGTATTTCACCAGCCTGACCATTATGGGATCGTCGCATGGATAGTCATTATAAGGTAGTGAAGAATCCTTGGTAGTCCCAGAAAGGTGCGATACTAAAAAACAATGTTATTATGGTAATGTTCGAATTTCAAAAATTAAAAAAAAAATACAAAACTCCTTATTTTTGCAGGATGGATAACCAATCAAAGCAGTCAAGATAAAATGAATCGATCATTATTTAAAAAAGTCCTTACTATCGAATCTATATTAATATTATAAATGTGAAAGTAACTTTGTCTGTCTGTCGGTCTGTCTGTCGCTCTTTCACGACGAAACCGCTGAGCCGAAATTGATGAAGTTTGGTATGAAGCAAAATTGAACTCTAAGAAAAGACATGGGTTACTTTGTTGCCTTACACACATCATCATCATCATCAATCTGATCTTGCCCACTGACATAGGCCTCTCCAAGTGCACGCCACTGTGATATTTCTCCGGCTACTCGCATCCAGCTCCTGCCTGCCGCCGTGCGTATATCGTCACACCACCTTGCGTGAGGACGTCCTACACTACGTTTGCCGAGACGCGGTCTCCACTCTAGAACACAACACTCTAAAACTCGAGCGAGCCACGGGCGACTACTAGTATGAAAATAATTATAATCACAAATTAAATACTAGAAAATTCAACAGGGTCCAGATTAGAAGTCGATTTTGTTAGTCAAAAACAGGAGTGGTTCCATAATACACAAACTTGTCTAATTTAATAAAATTTTATTAGAATTAATGTGCTATAGATAGCTTATAGTTGATACGTATAAATGTATTATTTATTAAAACATCGCGCTAAATCAGTCAAGTCGATGTAAACAGTGTTATTAGCATTCATAATGTATTGTTTTTCTCTGCAACCGGTTTGTGCAAACATCGGCTAATATAGCTTGTTATTTACATATTTGATATAGTTTTGCCTCATCGGACTAGTGGGTTGTTTATATCGCTGCTGACTTTAAAGTCACGGATTTAAACCCCGGATGAGGTCAATATCTATTGATGTTTTCTATCAAGAATCAGCAAGAAAATTAACATATCTAAGACGTTGGGCTTACGTCTATACTTTCTCCAGTCTCTGAAGTTGGTAACAAGAATTATATTTTTATAAATAAAATATTTAGTTTAAAAAATGTTTGACAAATATTATGTTATTCAATACACGAAATTTATAGTTGTTGACGTTTAGACAGGATATACATAATTGTTTTTAATTGATATAATTTTGTATATCTTATGTTGGAGGGACTTCTGAGTTTCTATCCGGTTCTACAAGCCGTAACGATGATATCTTTACCTTTAACACAGTTATATACAATGATGACTCAAAACTGCTTCTAAAAGTCTACCTAAATAAAGTATATTTTTTGATTTTGATTGATTTGGAGTACATTGTTTGTGAATTCAGTACATGCCTTACGGAATAAAAAAGAAGTTAACAGCCTTTAAATTTCCCACTGCTGCGATAAGGCCTCTTCTTCCATTAAGGAGAGGGTTTGGAACATATTCTACCACGCTGTTCCAATGCGGGTTGGTGGAATCCATATGTGGCAGAATTTCGATGAAATTAGTCACATGCAGGTTTCCTCACGATGTTTTCCTTCACCGCTGAACACGAGATGATTTATAATATATTATTATTATCTGTCTTACGGAATAGAGAACTGAATTAAAAATCTTCTTCATTTAAAAGCATTTTTATCTGACGATAAAAATTTAAATTTAAAATTACAAGTTTTAAATGTAAATCCTACCAAAGGGAATAAAATCAATCAGTAATTAATCTTTTCGAGCAATAAATTACATCGTTTAATTGAATACAATTACTTTAGTATGTATCCTGCATGGAAATCACTAAATATGAAGTCCACGCTTTTATTTTGTACAGTAATAAAACTAATTTATCAATATTTTTTTAACATTTGCATTATTTTGTCATTAATATGATTCATATGATTGTGTATATTTGTATATTTTATATATCAACCATACCTCATATCATAAATCTAACCAATTAAACTTAGGAATTAGGAAGTTATGCCACTGTGCCTTTAATTACACTGGCTCACTCATTCTTCAAACTGGATCACAGCTACATTAAGAGCTGTTTAACGGTAGATTAGTAATTAGTAGCTAATCTACCCAGCAGACTAGCACAGCGCCATACGACTAAATGGATAACATATGTAGTCTATTTTACACCACCTACCATTTCTCTGTTGGCTACTACTCCATATCACCTCGGTTGTCTGGAAGAAATCGCTTTAAAGCGATAAGACCGCCGGTTGTACCATCTTTTTTATATGTTCTTACTATAAGGCTTAATCTGTTTAATTTGTGGTGTACAATAAAGTATTCAAATAAATAAACAAAATAAATATGTACTGTAATAAGCAAGCTCTTTTGTACTTAGGTATCTTTGCTTAAATCTAATGAAAAATTAATTACATAAGGATTTTATCTCTTGATAGGGTCACTAGATGCTAAGTGGTCACCACTGCCTATTGGCGCTGTGAAGTTTTAACCATACACTTCCGATGCTAAAATAAAATAAAAATATAAGATAATTAGAATAAACGATACTTAAATTTATTTGAAAGCAAGAAGACATCATGGATTCAAGATCCTTGGTGACTTACTCTTCTGCCTTAAGATTATATGTATGTTGATAATGTATACAAAACAGTTTGATAAGGGTTCGTTATGTACGTTTTATCGGAATCAAAAACGTGACAATACTATCACGCCAGCTTTCACGGTGCCGGCGTGTCAACAGTCACCCGACGAGCTACTTTCCAAACCACCTCCAGTTATGTTTATATTTGTGTCACGTGATAATCACACCGTCGTGTTTACCTTATGACAGATAGTTTAATTTTTGTGTATTAGAAGATCAATTACCCGTGACCACGAACGCTGTAAAGTGCTCGAAACGTCGGGATGCCAAAAAAAATTAATATACGCGATTCAAATCCGTTATAACTAGTTTTATTTAAAAGATCAATTATTTTATTACATTGGCAACAATTGGCAACGATTGGCAGATAGATATTAAGCTGTGGCTGTTTCTAGTAATATTTGGCATGCGACATGTAGAATAAATATTTGTTTTGGTAACTATATAATATAGAAATAAAATAGATGAATTTGGTTATGTCCGATGTTTGGTCTTGTTTGAGAAGCTGCATAGTTCAATGTCTTGGATTAAACCTTCAGATCAGATGTCAGATCAGATGAGGAAGTTGGGAATAATCTCCTATGCCTTAGCAATTACGTAAAGATGTTTGTCCTGTTATGTTTGAATCGTCACAATACGAAACGAATAATAATGTATACGTTGGTAAATTACCACTCTTTGATTTAAAGCAAAAGAAACATTGATATTACTTTCTTGGAAAGAGTCTCGTTGAAGTAATGACCCTAATTTTATGCTATATAATAGTTTCAAATCATATTTAATCCTAAACTAAAATTGTATTATATATTACTAAACATATTATAGAATGTGTTTGAATATTTTCAAAGCCGAAGCCAAAACATTAATCGCAGTAATTCGTGTAACCTTATAATCGCCTACACATTAAATTATACGTCTGTTTGTTTGAAGCGCCTCTGTTTGACTATATACCGCGTCAAGGATGTTTACGACCACATAAGTCGATTTCGCTAATACAGGGTTAGAATCAATAGTATCCTCACCATGATCGGAGAGAGATAGGATATATGTATTTATATAAAAACTTTTTTGAAGGTTTTAATGACATTTGTTTCCAAAACACAGACATTTTTATTCTCTTAATTAAGTTTATTTTTGACCAATGATTATTACTCGTTAATTGTAATTCTTAAGCAATGATTACGGGTTCAAACCCGGGCAAGCACCGTTGAATACTCATGTGCTTAAATCTCGTTCACGGCGGTGAACGAAAACCATTGTGAGGATTGTGAGGAAAAGGAGAATAATTTCAACGAAATAAGACACATGTAGAAATTCTGCCACATGTGTATCCTACCAACCTGCATTGGAACAAAGCGGTGGAATATGTTCCAATCCTTCTTCTTAAAGGGAGATAGCCTTAGCCCAGCAGTATAAATGTACAGGCTGTTGTTGTTGTTGACCATTAATCTATAGCTAACTAATGATAATACTAATCTCTAAAACAAATATGTTATGTTCTTTGTAGTTACACTGGCACTCACAAAGCGGGGCACATTTATATCAAGTATTGCTATTTGGCGGCTCGCACAAAGTTCTGCTTATATTATAAAACAAAATGAATCAATCGTTACAGTTCGGTGTGACACGCGGCCCCATCTAACGAGACACCCGTATTTTTGGTAGACGCTGACGTTAATAGCTTGATTTATTTTTATTTTTGCTTCCTAGTTTACTAGAGTTCGCTTCGTAACATACTTTATTACGGAGCGAGATAATGAACGCTGATTAAATATTGTTTATTTTATAATTTAATGAGGTAACGAAAATATATATATTTTTTGTATTAAATTATAAGATAGATAGAATTTTTGTTTTGTTGTTGTTGTTGTTTTGCGCGAACGGTTTAATTTTTGTTTTCATTGCAAACGAAATACAAACGAATAAAAATTAATTACTTTATTTAATAATTACATGACTTCTTAATTTACATATAATAATAAATATTACATATGTTATCGTATACGAGTACATACATAGAATGAGAGATTACATCGAAAAATGAAAGTAGTTATTTCATTAATAAAGTTATTATTATTAATAACTAAAACGGGGACTCAAATCACACATACTTTACCTTATCTATTCAATCACCTAGTTATTACATGAGAATAATTAAATTAATATAATAAAAAAAATTATATACGAACCGAGATGGCCCAGTGGTTAGAACGCGTGCATTTTAACCGATGATTTCGGGTTCAAACCCAGGTAAGCACCGCTATATACATATTTAGCGTGCATTTTAACCGATGATTTAGGGTTCAAACCCAGGTAAGCACCACTATATACATATTTATACATATGTGCTTAATTTGTGTTTATAATTCATCTCGTGCTCGGCGGAGAAGGAAAACATCGTAAGGAAACCTGCATGTGTCTAATTTCATAGAAATTCTACCATATGTGCATTCCACCAACCCGCATTGGAACAGCGTGGTGGAATATGCTCCAAACCCTCTCCTTAATGGGAGAGGAGGCCTTAGTGGGAAATTTACAGGCTGTTACTTTACATTACTTTAATTAAAATTTACTACGTACTAGTTGTCTACTACTAGTAGATATGTATGTAAAATACATGTCATTTATTTATAGCTCTACTTTATAGTTCACTATAAAGAGGTCTTGCGTATAGACATTTTCATATCAAATATCACTCCTTACATCACGAAAGCGTCACCACCCTTGGTAACTAAGATGATATATTGCACCAATACCAAGTATTTTAGTTTTTCAATAGAATTTATGATGCCCTGCTACTAAATTGGTGTGCTTGTCATACATTGACGGTTATAAATGAAATGTAAACAATCAACAATGTTGTTATTGAGTGATGTACGTTGTTGTTGACTAAAACTTGCACATTTTTTTTTCAGGATAATTCAATTTCTGTGACAGGAGTAGTAAAGGAAATAAACAAATAAATATTACAATTATGTTTAGTAAACTAACACACACAGTACAAGAATATATTGCATTCAATTGATCAGCAAAATGTATGTGTTGTATTAATTGATTATTTGATAATTACATCTTATATTTTGATGATTACCTATAAGGGTTTTGAATCGAAACGATTGGTAAGTCTGTATGTAACACTGTTGTGTCAGTTAGTGTAATATTCCAAAATATAAGTTTTATTAACAATTTTTCTACAAATATGACAAAGTTCTTTTAGGGAGAAGGGTGAACCCTTAGGTATTTCAGTGACTTCTTATAATACAATACCATGATGTAATTGTATTATTAATATTCATTTTTACAAAACTTTTTGATCTTCTATCATAAAACATGACGAATAATTTTTTGTATGATAATACAATTTACAGTGTACTGTAACGCTATAACCTAAATAGATTAAAGGAAAATATACGTTATTGCGTTAATATAAATGTGTTAATCCTGCGCTAGGCAGTGATATGCTAAGGTAGGGCTAGACTGGTGTTAACAAGGCAATTGTGTAGAATCGCAAGGCCACATGATTAGCATATTAAGCGCAATTAATCTGTGTGGGCGCAGCACGCCAACACCGTAAATTGTATTTATAGCTAATTAAAATAAATTTCGAATTAATTGTGTGTTTATGAGAACATGATACACATTTGTACACAAAGAGCTGGTTTAATCGAGTTTGTGTTCGTGCAAGCGTTTGATAACGAATATACAAACGTACTTGTTGAATATGAATAATAAAATTATAGATTTTTTTATAAATAATATAAGTATTACACGAATTCATCTGAAAGATACACATTGATTTCTGGAAAAAAGCATTCAGTATCTGTTCGGTTCTTCACAATAGAATCAACAATGCAAACAGGTACTCTACATTGTATACTGGTACTTTCACATTTAATTTAACACGTTTTGATGTTATTCTTATAAGTGCTTATACGTCTAAAGAGAGCAATTACACATTCCCTCTTTCTTCCTAAATCATAATATTATATAAGAATAACGATAATTCTAGGTTAGGTTACAAAATATATCATTATCACAAACCATGATTCTCAAACCTGAACAGAAATATGAATGTTAATGTATTATACCAACAAAGTTATTTTTACAATTATTTCAAAATAAAACTGAAAACGAAAAATACATTTTATTTAAGTGTCTCAATTGAGATGTTAGGTTAGAACACGCACGGTATACTTCTTTACTCATTACATAATGTAAATCGACTATTTGCAAATCCATATTTATATACATGAAACTTTTAATATTAATATATTCATTATTTCAATAAAGAATCATTTTTCACAATTAAATTAAACTTAAGTTATCGTTACAATATTCCCTCTTTTATAATACATAAACTGTTACGATGATTACAGTATAAATATTATATATACATAGTTATTTAGGATCGGTAATAGATTTGGTTGTTGTCCAAATATAAATTTCACAAAATTATCACAATGATTTGTATCTTTAAAAAAATCTAGAACATATAATCATACATTATAAGTAATAAACTAAAATAAATAATAAATAACTTCCATATCAATTGGACTAAATAATTAAAAAAAAGTTACAATAAACTACATACAAAATATATATACGAACTAATATACAAAGAGCTACGTACCGTTATTTGTACAGTAACTTACTTCACTGCGGTCGTATAAAAATAACCTTCAAAGGAGTTACATAAGTTTTATACTTTAGGGCTTGTATCAGATTACTAATCTCATTAGCCGTGCTCATTCGAGTTACTTTTGTAACAAGTTCTACCGAAAAACAAAGCCACGGTACAAACAAGTTACGACATGGGATTACACGGGGCACACAATCAAATCCTGTAATACACATTCAAAGTTTTCAAGGTGATTTTCAAAATAGTTTTTATACCTAACAATGTACGATCCTATATTATTAAGTAAAGGTTTTTCATAATTTATTTCTGAATATGAAATAATATATATGTATGTACGTTTTTCGAAATTATATATGTATAGCGGATTACAAAGTGCGTTTGTTTTGACGTAACCTTATTGATTTTTAATGGTTTCGAATCACTATTATTAATTAATTAATAAAGAATTTAAATAATTGATTTCACATTCTAAAAGAAAAGTTTCTTAACACAAGTAGTGTGGTACCACCAATCAAATCACAACTGTAATCTAAAAAAAGTTACCTGTATTGTTACTTGTTCAAAACCAAAAGTACCAGGCGATCATATTCTGTTTAGAGGTGTCCTAAGCCCATCGACCACGCTTACAGTTACACAGATACAACACATGCACGTTGACATACAATGCGCGTGTGTGCGTGTTGCATCGCTCAGCTGTTTATTGATGTGTGCCGTAGCCTCGAACACGCGGTCGATGACACGAACATAGATTATGAAATGAGAAGGCTTGGAAAACATTTACTTACAAATTACAATATCTGTGTGTATGTCAGTTAATTTGTTTGTTTTGTATGTACGAGATGTCTATCATGAAAGCTATGACGTCAGAATATAATATGACGGAAGCTTATAATATCATATGTTAATTGAATTATAAATATAATGAATACAAGATCATATGCGATTACAAAACGAATCTGGTTTTTATGTTAGTATGCATTTGGTTTTAAATGGATATTATATTGTTGTTGCAGTATTTTTTAAAGGAACACTTTTGATTCATCATTTTCATTCAAAATCAAAATCAAAATAAGCTTTATTCAAGTGGGCTTTTACAAGTACTTTTGAATCGTCATTTAACAATTAAGTGAAGCTACCACCGATTCTGAATGTTGATTCTACCGAGAAGAACCGGCAAGAAACTCAGTCCTTTAAACTTTAGTCCTAAGTTTATAAAGCTCATACAAAATGATTGGTTTATAAAGTCACGTATAAGTTAGGCATGAAACAAGAGTTAAGTTGTCACGTCTGTTACAAGAATCTATGTGCCTTAGCAACAGTGTAGCTCGGTAGTCGAGCCGAGTGAAGTTGCGCAAGAGGTTCGATTCCAGTCAAGGCTCAGCATTCAAATAAACAACAATTGTTGTTTACGACTCCGAGATTGAGAGGAGATAACTATACAAAGTATTACATACACAATACGTTATTGAAACGGTACATTTAATTTAAATAAATATTAACTTTTGATTATTTCTTTTGTATATCTCTTGTGAAATCAAAGTATAATTTATTGTAGGCTTTTATAAGAAGTTTTGAATGATTTATATTAGACTAGTTGTTTAGTGCGGATTTACACGTTTTAGGATTTTATCGTCAGCTGTTAGGCATAAAACAGTAGTAGTTGTTTCTATATATAAAGTCGATATAGACAAACTGACAGCCAGAATTACTTTCGCGATAACAATATTAGTGTAGAGCAAAGTTGTCCAGATGCTACGTATTTAGTTAAAATCAAAAATTAAAATACTTAATTCAATGCAGTACTAATACTTCTATACCTTATGTTATCCTAATAAAAACAAAATGAAAATCAAAATTTACTTTATTCTAGTAGGCTTTTTTACAAGCAATTTTGAATTAGACAACTAACCGGTTCTGAATGTAGATTCTACCGAGAGGAACCGGCAAGAAATCAGTTCACTCATCACTTTTTCAACATTTAAAAATAGAACTTACCTTACTTACCTTACTACTACTAATTTTATCTTTCTGATTTTCAATATAACAAATAAGTCAGTTTGCCTCTTCCCCAAAGTGCGGTAACATCCACGAAATCAATAATGTATAACAAAATTTTTCGTAAAAAAACATTTAACACCAAGTAAATAAACATAATAAAAAAAGGTTTTATTAATAAATGACATTGTGTATATATAATATTACTAGACCCATATATTTAACATTAATTTATAGCGCAGCAAAAACATAAACAATTATTTTTTTTATAACTGGTAATTATACCATGTTGGAAATAATGACTTGCCCTACCTTTTAGGGAACAAACGCGATTGTATTGTTCGCTAATAATAGCTTATTAGTTTAAACAAAAAATTGTATAGTCACATTATATATAGCTAAACAGATTTGGATATAGCGGGGTATCCTAAAAATCCCTTTACCTTTTTTTACGCTAGAAAAACGCATTACTCGTTTTCCCATGGTATTAATTACCACCACCACCACCACCCACTACAAAACTAGCGCTACCCTTTCCGCCTTTTCATTGGGCGCCACAGGATCTGGAATACTTTACTCCGTGTGACACTGGCTTTAAATTTATATATTCAAGGTCAAATCACCCACCATCCCAGTTCGATTATCGAGTAAAAAGCCACGCCATCATAGTAATTACTCTCATAATTGGGGCTTAATTCCAATTTATTATCATTTGAATTCACCATTGAAGTGATTTGCATACAAATAGTAAGACTCCGTGTCATAATCTCCTCAACTATGAAATATACCGCAGTGTGGAATTTAATAGCTGCAGTATTATGGACAGAATTTTAATTATAAATTATTGACTTCTTAATGGCTACCGAATTACTTTAATTAGAGCTTCAGCATTATGTAGGTCGCGTCGTAATGAGAAATTAGGTTTGATTACAACCCTTTTGTGGCTGTCGTCAACTAAAGTCGGTACCTAACATATATTACATTTAATTGGAATATAATTTTGATTATTATTATTTAAGATGTATATTAATAAAGCTCTTAAAATAATTTTAAGTTTTTTTTTTAATTTTGTAGAAAATAGTATTGTTTTTACATATGTGGGCTTTTTTATTTAATATCACATTTATGACGATAACAATGAATGATGTTGAAATGTATGAGTTCAAATGTGTGATTTGTTTTGTTACTTTATTGTATTATTTATTTAAATCGCGAATTAATAGTTTCGAATACACTCGCTTCCAAGTTAAATTAAGTATTAACAAAAAGCTTTTCCAATATAAGTAAAATTTTATTTTTATTGCTATCTCTACTCTTCGTCATTTCACCCACACAACCACATGTTGTGCGTCGTGTACGCACACAAGTATTAATTTAACGTGGAGGGGCGCGTCTTCATGAGTGAATATTCCTTTACCCTTTGATCCCAAGCCTGAGTTACAACCTACAGTCACAGCGACATGAGAAATGAATGTTGCTGTAAAATTATGTATTACTTATACGTTATATGATTTATCGATGGAAATTATAATTGTGTTGGAATTAATCGTAGGTATCCACATCAGGAAACCAGCTACAGTCGAACTTGTTATTTTACTTTACCTTATAATTTATTGTACACTACTCAGGGAAAGTAAATAAATACAATATGTATCCAGTCTTAGTAAGAGAGGCGCACAATTTTAGCGACTTTAGCTTACATAGAGATCTCTTCCTGGCAACCAACTATGTAGGTTAGGAAAACTCATAGAATATAAGGTGGGCGGTGCTGTAATAATAAATTATAATAACAATAAATACATAATTGGCCAACGTCATATGTTGGAAGGATGAGTGTTGAACCCCAGGTATGAAGTAATTCCAAGTAAAGGGCTTAAGTTAGAAGTACGCACTTCATTTTAGGACTTGGTCAGGCCATGCAAAACGCTTGTTTGGTCTGGACAAATATCCAAATGTTTTTTATACATATATATATTTTGATCTCGTGTCTTCTCATCAATGTTGTATCCGTCATCCCTGCTATGAAACCTGTACTTAATTAAAGGGAGTGATTGTATATAAAGCAATTTTGTAGACATTGATGTTTTTTTCCCTAGTGCCTACAGCTGTAGCAATGGCTAAGGTTTCACCACAATTTATATTAAAGATAAATTATGTTTACAACACACCATTTAATCATGTTGCTTTAACATAAATATTAATTCAAGAGCATATTGGTCTTGAATTAATATTTAATACTTAAATAAAAAAATAGAAGATTTTTTGTAACCTGAAGTGTTTAACAGTTTAGCCATACATTAGAGTTTGCTCAGTAATAATCTCACTTCTAAACTCAATATAAATATTAGTTCTTAAACGAACACAAGGACAGACGTGTTAACGCCTTATTTGTACGTAAATTTATATATATAGTTAACATATTCGTTATCCAGCATCGAAAGCCGAAATATTTTTTTAAAAAAATATTTATAATAAATTAATAAATATATAATAAAATATGCTAATTATTATCAATAAGCGATTATTTTGTTTCTAATTTTAGCATGTATTATGTCGAATTTGTAGGTGGAATCACTGATTGAATGTGGTAATCACCGCCCAGAGTCGTTGTGAACTGTTGTACCGTAGTTTAGTTACACTGGCTCACACTACTTTCAGACCATAACACAACATTGTTGTTTAGTGGTGTAATGTATAACGGTACATATCCAAGCAAGCTTACATATAGCCCTACCACCCACGAATACATCTGTGTTTGTTATGCAGGCAAAAGGCCTCAAATCGAGTACACAGCGTTGTGTAACACAAATGCGGCGCGTTATTTGCTTGTTAAAATAAATAATATTTATTATTAAGCAATTTTTGTAAATATCAACAGATCAAATTTACAGTCGAGATAGTCTATTGGTTAGTATACGGTCATCTTAACCTATGATTACGGGTTCAAATCCAAACAAGGACTACCGAATTTTCATGGATTTAATTTGTGTTTATAATTCATATTTTTTATCTTATATTTTATTGTCTCTAGGGAATGACTATGCTCTTTTCTTGAAGGTTTATAAGTCGGAAAGACCACCGACGTAAGCTGGTTCCATAAAGTGTTTGAAAATCGCGCTGTTGTGGATTATCAGATATAACTTAGGTGCCATGGTTGGTGGCACATTGGAGATGTTGATGATGAAGATGCTAATATCTATTGGTGGTTATGCCTGGTGGTCCATTTACTTGTTTAAATGTATAAAAATTTTATGCCATATATAAATATTACAACAAAGACTTTTTTATGCCATATATAAATATTACAACAAAGAATTGAGCAACGAAAACTAAATATAAAATCGTGAAATTTTTCCACATGAACTATGATTCCATTCGAAATGGCGTCTTGTCTAATATATGAGAAAATTATGCGTGGAATAATTAAGAATTATTCGAAATATATGTATGCATTATTAAGTACGCTTATGTTTAAAGCTATCAAACAACATATAGTATATATATAAAATGTAGCCATACTGAGAAACCGGTGCGAACTGCTGAAACGGGCCTTCAGAGAAAACCTTACCATTTTGGGTTCAAGTCAGTTCAAGCAGCGTGAGCTTCCCCCTATAGTCACCAATTCATATTGGAATAGCGTACTGGAAACAAAGAAACCTTCTCCAAAAAGAAGAGAAGGCTAAATGGTACATATATCTTATACATGAATAATTTTATTTGCATATTTTGCAGTACCTACTTAGAAGAATTGACAAGAAGGTATCATATCACAAAAGTGGAGCGTTACCATTTAATATTTGACTTAGTATTTGTTGATTTCAAGTATAAATAAAAATTTTAGTTAAGAGTTATTACTGAGCTTCTTCTCTTTGCTTTAGATTTAATTCAATATTGTAACATTACATTTAGCCTAGTTCATTGGAGAATACGAGCCCAAGTGATTCAGATTTTTTAATTTCGGACTAGTCATAAATCTAATGTCATAATTTCGGGTGATCGAAGTCACTGGTAATACTTGTGAATAACAAATACGTAAAAGGCCGGCCATGAGGCATCCATAACAAACTATATTTCTCTCGCAGCAAGGCCAAATAATAATACGCCATTGAAATCCGAGCTAACTCCCGGCCCTTTGAACGTTCTGTTATAAAATTAATTCAGCATGGACGGTGTCATGTTGGCAGGCGATAGGAAGAAATATTATAAATAAATATAGCAACTTGTGTTGCTGTGTGTGTGTGTGTTAGTGACCTAGTGTAACTGCAGGCACAAGGGACATAACAACTTAGTTCCCAAGGTTGGTGGCACATTGACGATGTAAGGAATAGTTAATATTTCTTACAGCGTCATTGTCTATGGGTGAAGGTGACCACTTACCATCAGGTGGCCCATCTGCACGTCCTATTGCATAAAAAAAAACTTCACTTTCTTCACGACCAAACCGCTGAACCGAATTTCATGAAAATGAGGCAAACTCGAGCTCCAAGAAAGGAGCATATATTATAATTAAAAAAAAAAAAAAACTTCAGAATGAGACTTTCAACTTATAGTTTATTATAAGGGTGAGTGAGCCAGTGTACAGGAACCAGAAACATAATATTATTTTTTTCATTATTGGTAGCTCATTGTCGATATTGATTGGTTAATATTATGGTGCATCAAATGACTCATTTGCCTTACAGAATCATGTTAAGTTTAGATATCGTATTTTAAAAATAAATAATAGCTCGATATAAAATTAAACCATCCCGCATAAACTCGACCACATCAAAGATTATTTCTGTATAAGTTTTTAAAGTGAAGCAATCTCGTTGTTTATAACTCTATAAATTTACACTGTGGCTCTAATTTTACATATAATAATTAACGGTGTTGTAAGAACACACGAACGACCTTCGACCATCGACAGATTTACGTTCTAATAAAATTTTTAGCAACCATCGTGTTTTGATGGCGATAGGCAAGCAGTAAGTGAGCTGAGTTGGCACGGTGAATAAAAGGTGTATTTGTAACATCATGGGTTCAAATCTTAAACATTACTAACATTTACGAGTTATATTTGTCATTATAATTAATTCTATCAAACGAAGAAACTCAATGAAAAAAGGTCTTAGCTTTTTTTTTCAGGAGAATTTTATTTTCAGTTTGTTTCTGATAGTTCTATTTTCAAACACTTGAGCATAAAATTGACAGTTAAAATTACTTCTTGCTTTAAACCAATAGTTATTACTTATTGTAAAACAAAGTACATCAGCCGCGTCGGCCCGAAACAATAAAGTTTTTGTGTAAATAAGTTGAAATAGAACGATAATAATTGTTAAACGTGTCGGAAAAATGGAACAAAAAATTTATACATAAAAGATGAAATAAAAAAAAAAACTTCATTTTATAAGATAAAATATATAATTACCATAATCAAATCCGGAAGACTATATCGAGAAGAATTGGTAAAAACCTCAGAAGCTACTCTCGTCCATCAATCATACATGTACTTGTTATAATCACATACAATTACATTTGTATATCCTGTTTGAAAAAACAACTCCGAGCTTTTTTATCGTACATATAATCTTGCATAATATACCTTATTGATTAATATTTTTTAGAATGAGCTTTTTTGTTCATTGATACATTAAAATATTCATTAAAAAATTTAGTAACATTGCTATTGTTCGGAAATCTAAAGGTATTTAGTTGACCTCAATGCTTTGTATGTTTAAAAGGGCTCATTATGTTTCCGGTTTATGATTTCGTTAAAAGCGATTGAGGAAGTTTAACATCAGGCAAAGGTCAAGAAAATTGATGTCCAATTAATAAAAAAGAAATCTTGTCAGATGAAATATATTGGTATTTATTGTATCGATGTTTTATTGATTGCAATTAAATCCATTAATTACAAATTGCTTAGTAAAGTTAACATTTATTAATGTTTAGACTACTAAGAGAAAACGGGGTAGACGTTTTGATGCGGCTTTCACTGACATTAAGTAGAGCCTTAAGTTGAAAGCTTCTTTACAATTATGTCGTCGCTGAATCGTTAGTAATCTTTGTTTGTATATACTTAACTTAATCGAAATCTCTTCAGTAATTTATTTGGTAGTAGGGCTTTGTCCCGTTTAGGTACGTACCACCCACTTATCAGATATTATTATATAGCGGATATTAGATAGAGGTAGCCAGTAATGTTGTACATAACTCACATGGTTTTCAAGGTTTATGGTGCATTGACGATGTAAGGAATTGATGATATTTCTCATACCGCCATTGTATATGGGCGGTGGTGACCACTTACCGTCAGATGGCATATATGGTCGCCCGCCTACTTGTTTAATAAAAAAGTCTACATAAGTTTATAATATTTACTTAAAAAAAGATGTTTTTTCGTAATGTACAAACAGTGCGTTTCAAAAGTCTTACTATATAATACTATTATATAAGTGTCTTGCTTCGCAATTTCATCCGTTTTAAATTTAGAGTATTGTAGCGTTGGTCACTACTCGCTCAGTAGGTCAAAATTCGTTAGGTATTTATCTTATAAAAAGAAACGCTTGTCCTTAATATTTTAATCTACTTCAGCTGAATGACGTCACGCTAGATCCGTAAAGCTTTCAAGCACTTGTGTAAATTTAATCACGGCGTTTAATAGCTTTTAAACGTCCACGCCAGGATGATATTAGCCTTAATGTCTAGTGATAAGCTAAGATAAGATATTATATTAGTTGCTCGTTATAGTTTAAATTATGTTCATCCTATTTGATTTTACTTGTAGAGGGAGTAGTCAGTCTGCTACGTAGACTTCATATAACTCATTGAATATATTTATATATATATATATGAATCTATAAATGTGGTAATGTTTGAAGTAAGCCTATAGTGGCGACTTGCAAAAATTTAATTTGTGCTTATTCTATTTCTAATGCAATAAGAGATGACATCATTATTAACATTACATTTCTTGTTTCTCAACATTTTTGAAGTGACGTCACTAAAAATTAACAACTTTTAAACGACCAAAATATATCCTATTAATTATTGAATTTTAGTTACATATGGTATCAATCCCATGGCAGAACATAGATGCAATACTACCATCGCATAGTAACGTTAAAAATCTTATGAAGTACAATACTGTAACTCCATTTTGAAAGATGAAATCTACCTTCATCTAACCGTCAATAATGCTTTCAATAAAATCAAAAACAGAAGGCTTCTTGATGTTGTTCCTATTTCCTTTTATAGTAATGATGTTTTTTATTTTTATAGTCTCGCTCGCAGTCAACACACGCCTTATACTTAAGTTTTCCTCGAGGGAAAATGCTCGTATCTTTAATTAGTGAAATATGTTAAACAGGCACTCACTGCCACTCGCCTTGGAATTAATCTTGAACTAATAAAAAAACATTTACTGCTTTGCAGGTTTAGGCTGGAGTACTCGAGATAATGGGCTGTAGACGAACTTATCCGCATTCTAATAACGAGGAAGAAGGAATGAAAAACCCATGAATGAGAGTTTTTTAGGGCCCTTTTTATGATCCAGAACTGTTTCAAAACGATATATAAATTGGAAAGAATGATGCAGATTTTTACCAAAGTATTCCCGTATAAAAACAAATAAATATTTCAAGAATAAACCACTGTTGTTAAATTTTATAGAAAAAATGCGCTGTGTTATTAGATTAATCGATTTCTCTGTTAAATATCAAAAAATATGTTTATGAAGCATGTGTATCAATATGGTTATGAAGCATCAATGATCATGTTGGTCATAGGATTGATTTCGTGATCATGGTTGATGATTTAGGCATTTAGATGTTATGATTTAAATTTGGAATATGATGTTAAGTCAATAATTATTATCCACTGATACTAGCCGACTGCGCGAAGATGTCTGATGGAACGGAAATCCAATGTGACCGTTCCAGACAGGTCTAATGGCTTTACCTGCTTTCTGAGATATAAATGTATATTAACATATACGGGCTTCTAGGAAGAGTACTTTGTCCGATAAACCCAGCAAATTTTATTGATAACTACACTTTTATTGTGTGTGTGTGTGTGTGTGTGTGCGTGCGTGTGTGTGTGTATGTATACACATACAAACATGTGTGTATTAGTTGATACTGTAATTATCTGTTACTTATATCCCTCTTCTATATATAAATGTATGTGTATAGGTTATTCTTTTCTTTGTCTATTACGTGAAATCTATTGAAAGTGAGACTATGGCTGATGACGCAGAATTGTCCTTAAATGGTTATCGACTATAAAATTTGTTTGTTTGTATATACGGGATAATTTACGGAAATAATGATCCCATTACAAAAAAATCATTCACCTACAGAAAGCTATATTATTCTCGAGTATATAGGATAAAAAAATTGTCATATAATTTTTCACAAGCGCATTGGTGTGGCTCTAGCTTAACACAACGAACGCTTCTTTCTCGCTAGTGTGTCCTATCTCTAATAGTTTAATCATCACGATCCGCGTGTATAAAAGTTTATGTACGAAAATTCTGGGTCAGTAATTTTTAGTTGAATTGCCGAATGTGTTTATTTATTGTTACCTCCGTGTCTCCGCAGAGTATAAAAACAGAGTCACTAAAAATTAGCTAAAAAATATCATATGATTAAACCGGAATAGCTTTAAAAATAAAAACATCAGTGTCAGCGCTCTTTAGTGGCTCTCTAGTTAACTTTCGCGATTGTACGCGTGTTGAATCTTATTTAGATCGAATTTCAAATAAAATCAAATTTATTTTTTTAATCGTCGATAATTAAATACTACCAAACTACTAATATATTATAAAAATAATAGACCCCGCTGAGTTTTTTTCGCCGGTTCTTTTCAGGTCTGAGTGGTAGATTTTATATTGGTACCGGTGGTAGATTTTCGACTATCAATAAGAAAGTGTAAAAACTTCCATTTTGAATAAAGGTTTTTGACTTTGATTTTGACTTTGACTACCACCGTTTCGGTAAGCGGCCTCTTGCTAAAAACGACAAGAAACTCGCAAAAACGGCACGAAACTCGCAATTGAGACATTCGACAATCTTTTGTCGTAGTGATATTTCCTAGATAGATTTTTGATGTTGCAGTTAAGTCTAGCCTGATTTTCAGGTTTTAATTTTCTTAATCACGACTACACACACATGTATGTCACACATAAATAAACCATATCCAGTTATTCCAAGCGCAATTAATATAATGCACCACGTAACGTAAGCTAGTTACGCTGATTACATAGATAAATTTCTACTTTAAAAGTTAATTATTTGGTAAATTAGAAAGCTTCGCGATAAAGGCATGTCTATATGGTTGTTCTTTGACATGAATTAAACCAGACTCCCGCAAGTAGGCCGGCCAATCATCTACCCACAAACATACATTATCTGTTATCATTATAGCAACCGCAGAACACCTACTTGTGGAAGTATTATGTGTGAATTTGAAAATAATTTCTCAATGAAAAGTTTTGATAAGAAAAACTTAAACTTATCAATCCTCAAAGAGGAAAATTTCATGCCAAACTTACAATTAGTTGTGTATTGAAATATTTTGACTGACTTTTTGGTATAGCGGTTAGGTTTTAAATAGATCCTTGGTCAAATATTATAGGTTTTTCTTTCAACAATTTCGAGTCCGACAAAGTGGTTTGAAGTTTGATCTTTCGTGGAGCTTATACTCTAGTATGTGTGCCTTGAAAAGGCATATTAAAGGCATTGTAAAGTGAACATTTATGGTATGAACACACATAATTGCAAAAAAACGTTAAAAGACTGGTTAAAAAAATTGGATTACTATGAAACTGAAAAATTAATGGAAATAATTACATAATTACTTAAAAACTAATAGTACAACTGACTATCAAACATACACCCACACACGCACACACACACACACACACACACACACACACACACACACACACACAAATAAACGTGTGTTATATGAATAAAACTACGTTGAAGTTATATGTTACCTGTTAAAACGATTCTTAATTTGTATAATAATGTTACTTTTTCATTGTTTTTACCTTGATGTATTCGTTTCCGTTTGTGGAAGAGCGGGGACTCCTAACACAAGTTAATACCATTACTTAAAAGGAGCTCCCTAGCTGTATCTGTTATATCTAGGTATAAGTTACAGAAATAAACAATTTTTATTTTTATTTATTTATATAAAATCATTTTCTGTGGCATGAAAATGAAAATCAAAATTTGCTTTAATCAAATAGGCTTACACAAGCACTTTTGAATCGTCATTTTACAACTATAGTAAATTAAGCTACTACCGGTTCGGAAAGTAGAATCTACCAAGAAATAGCGACAAAAAACTTAATCTTTTTCAATATTTGAGATTTCATAGTCATTTTAGTTAAATGTATATGTATGTCATATAACCCGTCTGGTAGTCAACATCAGATTGATAGTTTGATGGTGATTGATAACGTTCGTAATTTTGAAATTTGGTCTAAAGGTATATAAAGTGTTAAGGTCAAATAAGAGTATATATTACGATCAGTCACATACTTACAACGGATATATTATATAATATAACCCGTGTCAAACGCATTCGATATCATTTCCATCCCGACTGTTCCGAGAGCCCTACTTGGACGCGTTCTAAAATAAAGGTTATTTTTCAGCCAATCATCAAATACAAAACAATTCGTTGAATGTATTTCGTCTCAAATTTTACAACTCTTTTCAAATTAGACGTTTATTATGACACCTTCAGAATTAAGGTTACGAGAATTAGACCGATTAAAGTTGTAATAAAACGTGTTTTTTAAAACGATGATGAGTGTCGTCTGACGAGAGACTTTACTCATTCTGCCAATAAAAGTCAGCTTGGTTTGTTGCTTGTTTGTTAAGCAACCAAAAAACGTGATGTCCAGGGGTGTTTTTGAGTCATGTAAGTCCTTAGCAATATATTCCTTCCTCCATATTGAACCATGAGATCGAAACTCGAACTAAGATCCCGCACACTTTACACACTAACACGTGAATAGTAATCGCTTAGTGATATTGTGTATCCATGCTTATTACAACAAACAACAACAACAACCTGTCAATTGCCCACTGCTGGGCTAAGGCTTCTTCTCCCTTTGAGGAGAAAGTTTGAAAAATATTCCAATGCGGGTTTGTGGAATATCATCTCATCCCTTAAAGATCACATTAATTAATATGAAATCATTCATAAATACAGCAATTCTAGTTTAGTATAATTTGTTTACTCAGAGCTAAGACAGCGTCGTGACGAAAACGTTAAGAATGAAAAGTCAAATCTTCCCAATAAATTATGACCTGAAATGTTTTCGTTGGAAAATCTTAGCGGGCTAGCTAGTGCAGTCATTATTTTATAACCACAGATAATATACTGCTGTCTGATATAAGCTTGTTCCGCATCACTAGATCAAGACCACACGATTATTTAAAGTCAGTAAATGTCACAGATATTTTTTCGCTGCACTAAACGCGTTGTAAAAACAGTACGCGTCGAATTCTTCTGAGATTCATAAAATATATCTCAATGTTTAATTGTTTTTCGAGAGTAAATTCAATGAAATATTTGAGAGAAAAACGCGTAAAGCGCTGCCCACATACACACGAGTAAAACTAATCGTAAACAAGAGCGATGTTTTCTGCTATAAAATAAAATGGTTAGTTAAAAAACTTGATTAATATCTCAGAGTAATGTGCCTTTTTAAGCGAATGCTTTACTTTGAATAAAAATATAGAATTAGTAATAACATACCTTCTCTGGTTCAAAATATTTTGCACTCGAATTTCATCGGTATTCCTCTTACTGAAATCAATTATTATCATCTAGTCTAGCATAATCTATGGACACACTTGTCCCAGCTTCTCGATAATTAGCAACTGGACCGATTGTAAGGTTTTCACTAATGGACGCAGTGATTCATGAGGTTTAGCTGTATAATTGATTATGGTTTTGGAAAAATTCAGATATATCGGAAATATTGGAAAAAGTGATGCCGGTTGGAAGCTTTTAGTGGTCCATATAAGGCCATAGGGTTAGATCTATAAGTACTGGTAGAATAGGCTCTTACTTTGACCGTGCGATACCAGATTGGGCAGCTAGACTATATAGCATGCTACGATTTATAGGGAATGCAAAAGCATTAAGAGCGGATAAAACCGAGTGGAACAACATACAAGTATGTATATCAGCCGTAGTCTGTAAAAGTTCCTATCTCTTTGGAACTTATTCCACGACTTTTTTTCCGATACAGGTCAGTGGATACAGATGTGACCAAATTTCTTTGAAATGCAAATATTCAGATTTTATAATGTTTTTATTTACCACTGAGCTCATAAATTTAGTGTGTGATCTGGGTTTAAACCTGCAATTATCGGTTAAGATGCAAGCTTTCTGACTACTGGGCTTCAGCTTGATATATATAAAGTATGTCAATATATCGCCCCGTGATGTAAAAATAGTCTATCTAAAAGTTTGGAACGCTCTCTCGACTTTTTTACGTTTTACGATTATTCTAACGTTAATGATCTTTTACGATAACGCGACGAGGGTTGTAATTCTAATTAACTTTTATTACCTCGACCTGGATTCGATCCCGATACAATGGGGCAGTTAATAAGATGCTGTGTTAATTAATAATGTATAATGTAATACGGGACATGATAAAGTGCTATGATAGAAACTCGTAGACCATTCGATTTTTTGTCTACCATCTTGTTATTTTCGGCTATGATGCTGTATATCCTCATTCATCGCGTTCTGTTAAAATTGGGCTGAAGAGGGCAAAAATGGCGATTAATCTATAATATAAAAACAAGAAAGAGAATTCAACTTCCTAATCAAAGATTAAATTATAGCCGAAGACTCCAAAACAATTTTTTGGAGAAAAAACAAAACAATTTACTGATATTACGTATTGCAATGGATAGCCTTTCCTGTATGTTTTTTAATAGTAAAAAAAATCATTCATCTATTAACAGTTCTAAAAGCTAGATCATGATGCTGCTTGGCAATAAAAATATAGTGGGTAGTTTGAAATTATTTATCGTTCAATCAATCAATCAAAATATCCTTTATTTAAGTAGGCTTTTACATGCACTTTTGTATCGCCATTTAACAACTATAATTTTAATAAGTGAAGCTACTACCGGTTTGGAAAGTAGATTCTCAGTAGTTACTATTTATCAACATTTAAAAATACAGTCCTGCCTGGAAGTCAACAACTACTCCACGCTTTTTTATCGTCTGTATAAACTTGTATTGAATAATGTGCCTTCTTAACCAATTTATGAAACGTTTTACGTTAAGTTCAAAATCAAAATATTTCCAACATTACGACAAAAGTTAGGTAGTCGATATCGTAAGTCGGACAGCGCGTGTAGACGCTGCACGCTCTCCAGTGGAGTTCGCCATTATTAGTAATTTATTAATTATTTTTTACGATATCTCCATCATTCGTCCTCCGCCAGTCATAAAAGTCGACTAGAAAGTGGTCTAAAGTTACAGAAAACAGACAGACGCGATAAATCCTTAAACTTTTATTAGTATACAAATTTGTTTCGTTTGTTTTAACATCTGTAATATCCGTCGTTTTATCGGCCTCGTTTCCTGTTTTTTCGTTTCTTTACCGTGCGAATATGATTTCAATAACAAGTTTTAATAATCTGTTATTTGATAAATGCTAATATTGTATTATTTATTCTCGAATACGGTTATTCGAATCGTGAATGCGAATGTAGCTATTTTTAATTTTAGCAATATTTATGGTCTTATTCGAAATTTAAATTTAAGCTTTTTTATTTTTGAATAACCCTAAGGTGAAATTTTGTACCTTTATTAGGGGTCAGAACGCAAGAATTATATGTGAGTGGTGTTCATTTTTGTGTCCAGTGAACCGTATTGTGTATAATTTGACCATCAATAGAAAAATGTGACGCTTCTACATTGAATAAAGTTATTTGAGATTGAGTTTGAAGAGTATAACAACAACAGCCTATAAATTTGTCACTGTTTGGCTAAGACCTCCTCTCCCTTTGTCGAGAAGGTTTAATAATATATTCCACCACGCTGTTTCAATACGGGTTGGTTGAATATACATGTGGCAGAATTTCTATTAAATAAGACACATGCAGGCTTCACGATGTTTTCCTGCACAGCCGAGCACGAGATATATTATAAACACAAATTAAGCGTATGAGTATTCAGTGGTGTTTGCCTGGGTTTGTACCTGTAATCATCGATTAAGATGCACGCGTTCTAACCACTGGGCCAACTCGGCTCAAAAGAGTAAATTAAATAAATACAAATTAACACTAAAACCTTGTCCAATCCTATTTAGTTTAAATTAACTAATCTAGAAATGAGGGCACGAGACAAGACGATTTCACGGAATAAATTAATGTTAAACAAATCTAGAATTGAATAAATCCTGTCCGTTCCTGACAGCCTAAAAATTACAGCTCGCGAATTGAACGGAATTAGTCCAATAAGTGGGCAGGTCACACGTCTCTTGGCTATTTCTAATTTTCGATGACTGTATCGCTAACTGGTACCGTTAGCATAAAAAGTAGACTCACAATGCAATCTTTGATGTTTTTGTTTTGTTTATATTTTGCGTTGAATACCCTTTTTGTTTATAAATTAATTATATAAGTTAGCTAATTAATAAAAGCTATTTGATTAGTATTAAATTTGTATTTTAATTTGAAACAATAAATTGTATGTATTATTTACATACTAGCTGCCTGTTCCGATTTCTTGAAGGTGAAATTAAAGAAATATGATGTGTCACTTACCGTTTTCAATCAACAGGCTCAATCAGAAAACAGAAAATATCGAAATCGGTCCAGCTTTTGACAAGGAGTTCAGTAACTTACAGAAGAACTTTGCTGCTCCGATTCCAATTAAATCCCAAGACCTCAAAATGTGAAGCCATTTGACAGACCAATGAGGTATATAAAAAGATAGATAGATAGATATAATAAGATAGAGATAGATACGATTAAAGTATATCAAATACAATATTAATGTACCAGGAGATCATACAGAGTAAAGAGGTTGTTTTGGACGTGTTTTTCCATCGATATTGGAGTATATACTCATTCGAAAGCACTACGAAGGTTACTTTTATATTTATCATTATAGTAAAATACTTAATAGTTATGTTTTCTGTATGTTACCCGAAAAAAAATTCATTGATTCCCCGATGTGCGATACTACCACGACATTTTCAATTGGCTTTATCGTGTCATTGACCTCTTTCTTTTTTATATATATTTTTTGTCGTTTCTAGAACTTTCCGGATTCAATGTATATTTGTCGCAGCCTTGAGAACATTTTTAACATATTGTAATGTCTCTAACGCTCTCTTTTCACAATTAATCTTATGTCGTTTTCACATTACCCTAGTTCCGAATTTTATTGAGAGTTATAATCGCTGACCCGATTCATTCAAATATTTGTTTTATTTAAGTCCCGCGTATATTACGCTGAATGTTACTTTGAAATATATTTATTATGTATTTAAATTTTGTACCTCAAACGTTAGGATATTTTTAGTTTTAGGTGGTCACCATCAGCCTTATATGTTGGTACTTTAAGTAATATTGACAATAATTCATTAAACTAACAATTTATGTTCCTTGTGCCTGTATTTACACTGGTTCATTTACCATAAAACTGGAATATAATAATACTAAGTGGTGTTTAGCGGTTGAATATGATAAGTAAATGTTACGTACCCACACAGAAAACACAGTGCTGTACCACCAAGAAGATGTGTATAATATGAATTTAAAATGTATTAATAGAAAATTATTTAAAATACATGTAAACACAAAACTGCACTTATAACAATTAAAAAATTACATACCCGTCTTAAAGAAACTGTATATATCATCGGAATATTTACATAAATATTAATTTTCAATATATTTTTTTAAATAGCTATAATATTTAAATACCAATGCTGTGTGGTAATAAATTGATTATAAAAATATATTAATTAAAACAATATACTAGATTTAAACTTGATCACACAAACGTTGAGGAGATTTGTTTAAAAAAAAAGACGAATTGATAACCTCCTCCTTTTTGAAGTCGGTTGAAAATCATGGCAAATTGAAAATAGAACTCCACGTGTTGCTGCGCCCTAAATTCAAATAAAGCTTCAATATCGACACAGAGTATACGACACATGATTTCTCAGATAATATATTACTCTTTACTTCTGGTAAACTATAATATCGTAGCCATTGCGGCCTGAGTGGACAAACTGCTCAGGAGATAAAAGTCTTTTGTCTGTGACATAAGTAGGAGGATATTTTTTCGAACTGAGTACTGCTGTTGGCCCTATTGGCCTCTACAGCGTCAGCGGGCGGGGAAAGGCGAGAGTCACCTCATATTAAATACCCAAAAATATTAAGCTTTTGATTTGAACACTTACTCTCCATCCCTTACACGGGGCTAAAGTCTGGGATAGAAGCTAGTATTAATAAAAAATAAGCAATTTTAAAAAGTCATAAATTTTTTTATAATGCCTTTAAAAAATTAAAACCCACTTACAAATTAAGCTTGTATTGTAGGATCGTCACAAATAATATTCCAAGGGGTCAAAAGCAAACCGCAGTAATGCTATTGAAACATAAAACAACTTCGCAATAACATTTCGACTATTAAATATTCCGTTCACGTTAACTTGTATTCATAATTGACCCTTTAAACTGCCACGTCTGATCTATTTAATATAAAAGTTCATTTTTGTAGCACGTTTATGAGTATACCTAATGGCATCACGAGTTACTTCCCGCTGGCTCCGCCAATCACGACCAAGACACAATGTAATAGAATTTATTCTCTGATACGTGTCGCTGGCTTTTACTGCTTTTTGAGTCTAATGAGTTGTTATAATTTGCGTGACGTCACTCATATGTAGGTGTACTCACACCCTAGGAAACCTTTGTAACGCTTTAATAATCATCTATTATGTCTAAGTTGATAAAATAGTCAAACTCAAACTCAATCGAAAAGTTAACGTCGTGTCATTGTTTGAATCTATACTTCTATGTAAATCTGTTGTCTGTCTGTACATTCATTTTTTTTGTCGAATTACGTCATAAATATTCCTTTTATGACTGACTGACATCAGTTTTATAATTCCTGAATTTTTTGTCTGTCTATTCCGCTATAACTCAAGAACTTAAACCGATCTTTATAAAAATTAGTACACAGTAACAACTTGTATCGTCTATTGATTAGGGATTAGCAAAATGATGGCGTTTTGAAAGTCGATGATATTCTTATCGGAAGCATAATTAAAATGGATGTAATTATTTCAGTGGTATAATGTTATAAATACAAATACATTACTCAAGAACTGTTAGTAAAGCACAATATAGCTGAGCTATAAGCACATCATCACTACATATTATAATAGACCACCATCTATGTCTGTCTGTCTGAAAGTTCGCGATAAATTACAAAACTACTGAACCGATTTTCATGCGGTTTTCATTAATAGACAAAGAGATTCTTAAGAAAGGTTTAGGTATAAAATTTATTATAGTTTTTTTATAAATGAGTTTAAATAGAACGATAATTGTTAAACATGTCGGAAAATTGCAAAAAAAAACATAAAAATTTAACTATGTCCTATGTCCACCCGACGTTGGGACGGGCCGCTAATATAAAATAAATACATCTAAGATCTTGTTTACCTTAATTCGTCGTTTGTAATAGTGTATACGGCGACAATGTCACAAGAAATATCATATGTTGAACGGTAAATGTCACATTGAAAAAACAATACGTTAATAACTGTTCTACATATATAAAAATAAACTTATTTGATGATGGAAGAAACAACTCGTTTATTACTAATATATATCAACGTATCTAGTTAATAAAGTATAAGATTAATTCAGATGAGTGTGTGTTCGTTCGTTCGAGTGATACTGTTCCGTAGAAAATGCGTATTATTTAAAAATATATTTGTAATTCGTTCTCGATAATATCTACTCTGTAAATTGAATTCTTAAAGATTATGATACTAATATTATAAAGAGGTAAATTTTTTTTGTTTGCATGAAAGGGGTAATCTCCGGAGCTAATAATCCAATTATAAATGATCATTGATAGAAAGTCACATTATTTCTAAGCGCTAATACATATTTGTATTATATTATTTTTAATTAATAAATAGCGACCGTGTGAAGCCAGGGCAGGGCCAAAATAAAGTATATTTCTTTTAGATATTTGTTTTGTTTTATGTTGCCTAAAACGACGAGCACGATTAAAAGAGTAATTAAAAACTAAATATTAATAATATTTGAACCCTCTATAGAATAGAATATCTACGTATTACGTTTACATTAAAGAAAAAAAAAGAAAATTATTTTTTTTAGGCCGAAAAACATCCATTATAAATAATACTCAATTTTCTAGCTATTGGTTGATTGGTTGACGTGTGTTAGGCAAAAAAAGTAGCCTATTTCCTTTCTTAGATTTCAAGTTTGTTTCATACCAAATTACATCAGATTCTGTTCAATGGTTTGGCAGTGAAAAAATGACAGAGAGACAGACAGACAGACAGAGTTACTTTCACATTTATAATATTAGTATACATTGAAACGCAACAGTTATATTCCCGAGGGTGGTACAGCTATTCGTATGGAAATCGTGAGGAATCCCAAAAAGTTGACAGCGATCGGTTGTGAAATATATGGCAGGAGGCCCGCAGCGAATCGAACGAAATAACACGAATTCGGGTTATTTATTATGGTTACAAAAAGAGGAACTGCAATTAAAAATAAATATATATAAAATTCGAGAGTAATTACGAAACGAACGCTTCCGTCTGTCGCGCGACGAAATTTATATCGGGCGTGGCTCGAATATTAAATGAAAGTGGAAAATTTTTATAATGTCCAATTTGTTTTAATTTTTAATTTCCACCCGGAAGCTTAATGGCTGGGATCGAAAAGGGTCGAACGAGAGTTTATTAGCAATTAGACCTTTACGACTCGTAGACATATTTAAGAGGTCAAATGCATGGATTTCATTTTAACGTTTTCAACTAGATTTGTAAAACCGTTTTAATATTTCAGCGTAGGTCTTATTAATAGGCATTGGTAGGCATGTAAGTTATATTAATTTCAGTTCGATGTTATAGTAGTATTGAGCAGAGATGGCCCATGGGTAAGAACGCGTGCATCTTAATTAATGATTGCGGGTTCAAACCCAGGCAAGCACCACTGAATATTCATGTGCTTAATTTGTGTTTATATTTCTTCTCGAGACCCCATTTAGGGTCTTTTTTTCTCCCTAATAAAGCAATGGGTTCGATTATGGGTTATCTTTTGTATTTTTTTGTAAAATTCAATCCTTAGACTGTCTACCTTCTTGATCATAAGAAATAAACGATATATCTTGAATATCAGTTGATGTTCCATTTTTATTTAAGACACATGGTTTCAGAGTACTTGATTGATTTATGCGTTACAACATATCTAATGACAGTTATCATTAAAATAAGTCGGTAGTTAAATATAATGAAATACGGTATATTTACGATGGCGCGGAAGACCTTTTAACAGCCGATGTTTTGTCAGGTCGTATGTCTATCGATGTGTCCCATAAATTTATCCGCTCAATATAATTCGGTACCGGGAAGAGATATACATATAATTACAAGAACTATAAATCAGTGCGCCCTTCTTTTAGATTGTGATTAAAAATATTATATGAAGTCAGTGCAGACATCGGACATCAGACATCAACATTTGTCGCTTATCAAGAAACGTTCTATCATTATAAGATTAATAATCAGGTATATGATTGGTGATAGGGCTTTGTTCAAGCTTATTTGTATGAGTTAGGTTATATTAGCCATCCCCAAGTTTTAATACTTAGTATTGTTGTGTTCTAGTTTGAAGTGTGAGTGAGCCAGCATAACTGTAGGTAATATGTTTCCAAAGTTCGTGCACATGGGCGATGTAAGAAATGTTTAAATTTTCCAATTGTTCCATGATCTATGGGCAGTGGTGACTTATCAACATTAGGCTAATTGGTCGTTTAATAGTCGATGAGTTGGTCCTTGTATCGTCATCGTATGGTAAGTTTCGAACTGGACGGTATAATTTTTTTTTTCCATGAGAATAAACATATACGTGCTGATTCGGTATAATATATTTGTCATCGGTCAATCTTCGTTGATATTTCTTACGATTAATCTGCCAACGTTAAGAATGCACTTATCCGTCTATTGTGTATCTATATAATTTGAAATTTACAATGCTTTTAGCAGCTGGATTTGACATTACATTACGGAATTTCGGTATAAATAAGAATACAAACAACAACAACAGCTTGTCAATTTTCCTCTGCTGGGCTAAGGCATCCTGTCCCTTTAAGGAGAAGGTTTAAGAACATTGTGCATTACGCTGATCCAATTTTTCATTCCGAACCATATTTTTGGTGTTACAGCGGCTGTCGACTGTCTTAGAGCAAGTCTGCGCTTCAATATTACACAATCGTGTTTAGTTTTCGTTACATGTTGGATTTTTCTCATTTTTGATCGAAACATAAAAATTTACATGTCATGTCATATTATTCAAATGTTTGTTTTGAAATATCGTTATATTTTGATTTTAATATCGTAGATCATGAAACGCGGTCACTAATGTTGGCACGGATAGAAATTCGTTAACTGGAAGCTCCGCCTTTAAATGATGGCACTGTAACATGACAGTTACCATTTCTCACACCATCAATAGATTCTAAAACGTTTTACCGTGTATATATAGTGATATTGAACTAGCTGTTACCCACGGCCTTGCTCGTGTAGAAAGTATGAATATATTTAGAAAATAATTAAATATATTACACTGATGACCACTTTGACTATTTGTGTACATACCACATTTTATTTAAATCGGTCCAGTAGTTTTATCGTGAAAACGAGACAGACAGACAGAGTTACTTTAGCATTTATAATATAAGTATGGATTATATAGTGTTGCTGTTTGAATAACTGGTATTTGCACAAAACCCTACCTGAAATGTATCTTTGATATCTTTTAAAACGTTTTAACGCAAAAAGCCTCGCTTCTTTTACATATACTAATGATAGTTATGATTGGTTTTTGTTCTCATTCACACCTATGCTGTTTGAAGGGTAATTTAGGCAAAGTAAAAAGTACAAGATGCATGATATTTTATTTCCCAAGGTCGGTGGAGGATTGGCAATGTTAGGCATATCTATGAGGACTGAAAACTATTTCTCATTAGGTAAGTTTATCTACCTATTAACTATAACCTATTTTTAATTATAATGTTTCGGTTTCATTTGTGGTATGTCATTAAATGTATATTATACATCGACATACATGCCCAACATAACTCTGCAGCTATATAAAACAAAAAACCTATGATCATATAAGTAAAGTACTATGTTAACTATGTTGGTTAATCATTAATAACTGTCATAAATATCGCGATTCAATAAAAATGGAAATGGTGTTTATATAAAAAACTATATACAGAAATGGGTAATGAAAACCCGGTCGGTGGCGTAACGCGAATAGATGTCGAAAACGGTCTCTGCATTGATTTATTTTATTGGATGTGGATTGAGCTGATGGTTCGTTCATGGCGGTATTATATATATTCAAAGTAGGTTAGCAGATATATTTTACCTACCCAATGGTAAATAGCCACTATCCATAAGTATTGGTTCTGTGAGAAAAAGTCACCAAAATTGGGCGCTAAAGTATTATGTGCCTGTAATTATACAGATTAACTTACCCTTCTAACTGATACTCACCAATATAAACTATTACTGTTTGGCGGTAAATTATATAAAAGTGGATTTTACATATTTAGACGGTCTTGCATAAAGTCCTATCAAGTTATTTGCAATCTATGTATTTCTATATTGTTCTTCTTTGCGTCAAAATTTCGGTTTGTGACTATGACCAATTAAAGGGGTTTTGTTTTCGGTAGATAGTAACTTTATTTTTTAATACCCCTTAATTCTTCCTCCCTTTTTCAGGTTTCTATTATGGTAACTTAATGCGAAAAAAAATAATAATTTAATCAAATTATATTCTTTAAGATACTCAGAGGTATTTATAAAATACATTAGCTGTGGTTTTTGCAATTTATTTTAATATTTCACAAATATATATTTCACATATACATTCTACAAATGTATCTCCATTAGCCTAAGAGCTAGTAACCTCTTAAGGCATTGGTTTACATCTCAACGATTCTCGGTTCCAGATTGTAGAAAAAATTCAAAATGTATTTAAAATGGTCATACCTGATGTATTGAATTGATTGAAATTGATTAGAAAATTGTCGATGAACGTACTTATTGCAAAATTGTTGATCTACAAACCTTTTTTTTAGGACTGGATTTCCTTATTCTACACCGGTATATACTCGTAGATATATAAGTATAATAAATATAAGTAACAGCCTGTAAATTTCCCACTGCTGGGCTTATGGCCTCCTCTGCCATTAAGGAGAGGACTTGGAACATATTACACCACGCTGTTCCAATGCGGGTTGATGGAATGCACACGTGGCAGAGTTTCAATGAAATTAGACACATGCAGGTTTCCTCACGATGTTTTCCTTCCCCGCCGAGCACGAGATGAATTATAAACACATATTAAGCACATATGTATAGTGGTGCTTGCCTAGGTTTGAACCCGAAATCATCGGTTAAGATGCACGTGTTCTAACCACTGGGCCATCTCGACTCGTACTCGTAGATAGCTTCAATGAAAATATTCAATCAGTGATGAATGATCAGCTTTTTACGATTATTTTTATGCTAAGCGTGACCTGATCTCACAGCCAGGATAGGTTCGAGACGAAAGAAAGCCCATACCTATGAGACATGAAAAATTATATGAACAGGCTGTTTTTAGAAATATTTTTTGTTATTGATTTAATATATTACAACAGACAAACACGCAACCATTAGGTTATATAAACGATCGAGCTAATCCAATTCCACGTAATACCATACATTCTTAAATATCACTAATGGAATAAAACCACGTTTTCAGTAATTAATACTACATAAAATGCCTTATAGTATTATTATGATTTATGACAAATGACTTATAATTATTGTGAAAGCGTCAAGGTGTGTCTCTAATAGCGGAGTTGATAGTTAGCGAGTAATTATTTTATTTTATTTATGCTGTCACGTGCTACAAGCCTAATGATAGGGCTTGATTAAAATTTGCTTAAAATGTACACATCGTGAGCCAAATTGTATAACTGGGTAATTGCATTTCGTGTAACGAAACATGTAGCGTGTACACCAGTTTTCAGATGGTAAGTTTTTTCAAGTACGGCTCTCTGAGGTCCCGGGTTCGATTTCCGGCTGAGTCGATGCAGAAAGTTCATTAGTTATCTATGTTGTCTTGGGTCTGGGTGTTGGTGGTACCTACGTTGCTTCTGATTTTCCATAACACAAGTGCTTTAGCTACTTACATTGGCGATCAGAGTAATGTATGTGATGTTGTCCAATATTTATATTTATTACTTTGTATAGTCAACTTTCAGACTAATATGTATAATATTGAGTATAATGTTATACATAATACAGACAAATATGTGGTCCCATTATGTTGTCTTAAATACTAAACTACCGCGAGAAATCGTTGGCGGTAGTTGTTAATAATATTTCCTTTGTTCTTCAAATAGACAAATGTCATCTTAGTCTACCCGTGACCACGAACACTGCAAAGTGCTCGAAACGTCGGGATGTTTAAAAATAATTAATATACGCGATTCATCCGTTATAATTAGTTTTATTTAAATGTGGTCCCATTATGGGGAAGATTTGAAGCTTCCTATGCTGCTCCTATGTAAATTGGTTAACACGTGCAGATTTCCTTACAACGTTGTATGACTCAGCAAGACATGAGATGTATAAAATCAGTACATGAAAAGTAATTGGTGTTTGCAAGCAAAGTTCAAACCTTTTAATCTTCGGGTGATATGCCAATGTTCAATGTAACTGGACCATCTCACTTTTTTTTAAGGTATAGTCCACATATCTTGGATTCCATGGTTGGCATTTTTGGTAAGACTTTGGAATTTATACGTCATGCAGTGGGAATATAGGCTATGACTATTTTTCATTAGATGGTTCTTAACACCGCTTTTAGAAATTAGCGCCTTAGTATACGCCTTTATTAACGTTGGAAATTAAATTATTATGACAATTGTGTCTGTAGTTACACTGACTGACTAAGCTTCAAACTGGAACATTGCTTAGTGGTAGAAAATATTGAGTGATATGCATACCCAGACCTTGCACCAATTTTCCTTGGATTGGACTGCATAATACCTCGTAAATGTATGTTTCATTTTTTATTAAAAAAATGACAGTTACCTTGTTGTCGTAGTCACCCCACGTTATTACAAAATTAACAGGAACTCCCAACAACCATTACGTGAATATAACACAAGGAAGAGAGTTTCACGGAATTATTTTTAGGATATGTACTCGTTATTAGGATATGGTGATAACTTAAATTACAATTATTACTAAACTTGTATTTAATGACATTACGTTTTAAAATTTAATGCGCTTGTTCAAAATCAAATTCAAAAATAGAACTAAGGCTCAATGTCTAAATAAAATCATGTTGTCGCTTATAACTTTTCAGAATTTTAAATAAAAATTCAAATGTCTTTCACAAAGAGGTTTTACTATTTCTTATTGAACACGTTGTACCTCACATTAATCTTATCCACCAACCCACTTTAGAGCAGCGCGATGAAGTTCCAGAACTCCATAAAAAGAACTGATCTTTGTTCTATACTGTTAGATTTACTTTGATGCTATACTTGTCTATGTTAGTTCACAATATTTATTCAAAATATTTTCTATCAGTCTACCTACCAGTTGGAATTGTAAATTCTGACGATTAGTAACTGTCAAGACACTTAGTTTTAATTATTTGTACAAGTTGTATCCCGTGTATGTTATACATGCGGCTGTATACGCACGTATGCCTTCACGAAATAATAACATAAGTGTTATATAGTTTATCTTGCTCTGATCCCGCAATGAGGACAAGGAAACACTACGTTACAGCTACACGGTCGTTAATGGCGCTCCGATGTCACTTTGAAAGGCTTTTTGTACCATTTAACGATACGCAATGAAGTAGTTCTGCAATGATCTGGCATGAGCGGTAGCGGAAGCGAGAGCGATTATAAATTAAATTATTTACCTTTTTTTATTATTGATGTTTGGAATAAAAGTAGCAACAGATTATATGTATTCATATTTTTAAATCTAATATATTTATTTCGATGTGATTGACAACATCAGCAGTGCGTATCTGTAAGAAATTACTTTTAATCTCACTCGTTTAGTGATGACAACCGACTTACGGTGATACGCTATTCTAACACGTATATCGTATATACTTTATAATAATTACAGTTAAAGTCGCATATCATATTCTAACATTTCACGCTCATAATATTCTGCGGTGAGTTACGAGTGTCTTCCATCAGAATCCCAAATGAATTAAACAAATATGTTACTTTCCCCAAGTGGTAGGTTTAAGGTACCACGTGTATTCTATGAAAGCGAAATTAACATACAAACCAACGCATTTATAGTAGGATTCGTTTTTTTGTAACAATATTACTAATTTATTTGATGAGTTAAATAAGTTAAGGTCTGGAGAATATTGTATCGTTTTTTAATCTAACTTTGGTGGCAAACGCTCCTACTCGTTTCATCTGATGGAAAGTGACATTGTCCATGGATATCAATTCTTATTCAACATCTGTGTCATAAATGACATGCAATTAAATGTGTTTTGTTTTCTTTTGAAGTCTTTATACCTGGTCTTGGTTTTACTCTCTTCCGCTCATGTAGTGTGAGCTCGGCCAAGGGCCGTAGGTTTTTGTTAAGTTTAGCGATGTTCAATGAAGTTGAGCGTGTTAGAGCACGCTTCGTTGGGTTAACGCGTTGTTTAGTACTTCGTGTTTTTCGTTATCTATAAAACAATTTATGATACTTTAGATAAAATAGTGTTCGGAGGCACCGTCCGTTACGCACGTAGAACTGCGTCTCGGATTAGTTTAAATTATAAATGGTTCATTAAACTCGGAGCGGGCCCTAATTTTTGTTTTTCTTTTTAATACATTTGACATTGATTCTGCAATATAAATATATATTATCTATGACATGTCTCTGTAGTGATATATGATCCATTGATTTAGTTAACAGAATAACGTAACAGAAAGAAAACAATTACAAATTTTCTCCAGCTAAGAGTAGAGTCCAATCCTCCGAACTAGCCCATGCCTTAATATCGCTAGATATATTTTTATTAATTGCATCTTTGCATCTAAATCGTCATCTACTAAAGGGTTGTTATTATAAGATTGTGTATAAAATCAGCTGATAATAATTAAAAGGCAAAGTATTTCTATAAAGAAATTATAAAGCTCATAGTCTTACAGTTACCACACTTTAGAATTGTAGATTCTACAAATGAACACTGGTCACCGAACTTCAAGAAACTTAGTACGTATGCCAAATGAAAACAATAAAATGTACATTACTTACTTAAATAAAAAAAATTAATCACACAATTTATTTTAAATACATTAATTGTAAACTCGTCAACTTATGATTAAACGCAAAACGCAATGTTTTGTGAACATGCTCGCACAACCTAAAGTCAAGTCAATACTTATATTATTTAACAATATTCATTTATTTTATATACTTATTTATCCAGTATATAAGTAATGATTTAAATGTCGTTCTCTAGACTTATACGCCTTCTATTATAATGTTAAATATAATATACTATCAAAGAGAAGTAAGATCAACGCGTAGTCTATTTAATTCTTTTAATATATTTTCATAGTCACTCAGCTAGTTTATATTTATAAAACAGCATATTCATTAAAATCTAAGAGATTGAAACGACGAACCGTCGATAGATCTTGCATTTAAACATATATATAATGCCAATGTTTGTATGTTTGGATGGTTTTCATTCAATCTCTTTCAAATACATATATTTTAGATACTGTTTGGTATAAAAGATAATTCAACCTTTTTAAAGGAAAATAGTTTCTTTTATATTAATATTATATTTAATTGGTAATTGTTCTCTACATTTAAATATATAAAGAAATGGTACATATAGCCTAACGTTATGCAATAAATACAAAAACTATAATAAAGATTACATTACGCTATTTGACCTCAATTTAACCGAATGATACAAGTACATTAGTTCTATGCCCGTTTTAGACACCACGTACAGCTGCCGAGTGAATCTGGAGCGGGTCAATGACCCCGCACTTATCAAATTAACTTGATAAGATCAGAGCTATCAATGCGATAAACTGTTTTGATGAAACTGTATCATAGTGTGGATTAATGTTTGAGACTGTGTTCCTTTGGTAGGTTTTTTTTTGTATTATTGGTGGTATGTTTCGAATAGACTCCAGGTGGTACCGCATATTGATTCAAAGGGAATTAAGCCAGATTATCTGCAAGTACGGCATTTCTTACCTTCTATTTATTTCTTTTCAAATTAAATCAAAATCAAAATATACTTTATTCAAGTAGGCTGTTACAAGCACTTTTGAATCGTCATTTAAAAAAAAACATAATGTATTTATTAACATAAGAATTAATAACATTAAATGCTTAAATATATACAAATATGAACTAAAACTAGTTACTGTATAAATCTTGAATAATATATTAAGTGAATCTAACACCGGTTCGGAAAGTTGATTCTACCGAGAAGAATCGGCAATGAACTCTTTTTCAACATTTAAAAATACAGTCATGTTGGTTAATCACAAATATATATGCATGTTATATCCTGCCTGGAAGTCTTGATGGGGTTATACTGAAAGCACTACGTGCTTATGTCGGTGACCACTTACAACGAGGTTGCTATTTGATATTTGCATCTAGCATAAAACATAATATATTATTATCACTGCTGATTACGGCAAGGCGTAGAACTAGAGAACTAGGAGTATTAGTAGAACTTCTAGAGCTTTGTGACCTTCTAGAAATATATATCCAGAATCGAATTATCGGCTGGTAATAAATGAACTGATGGTGTAGTACCATATTCAATATTCTAGTCAGTGTTTTGCCTATTTCAATCATAAAACGTCATTCAGTTTCTTCGCGAAAACTTGTACCATAATCTTTCTCAAAACAATCTATAGATATACTAATACTATAAATGCGAAACTAACTATTACCTCCTTAAATTGCTGAACCGATTTTGGTGAAACTTGGTATGAAGATAGTTTGAGAAGAGTGACGGTTTGTGTGATATACATAGGCATTTTATAAACTTTGTGTGTCTCCGTTCGATACTCGCTTAGTTATACAATGTGAGTTTGAAAATAGAATAATTTAAGTTTACTGTCGCTTATATACTTAATTTATATTTAAATATAAATATGTGCGTTCAGTTTAATTCACAAACAAAATATATGAAAGGAATCTAATTGTATTTCTATATAAGTTTAATTCGATTTAGAAATATATACATCGTTATTTCCATTGGCACAAATTATTATAACAAACCTAGTATTAGTTACAATAGCAATCTCCTGCCAACTGTGTTACGCCTGGAGTTACTGGGGTCACTCACCTTTCATATTAGAATATACAACAAAAAATTTTAGAACAGTTTGAGTGTAGAGGCAAGAAAGTGCCTCCAGATGTATACCTCAATAATATGTATAATAGTACAATTTATTTATTTGTCTAGTCGCGAATTCATAAGTTTACCTTCCTTGAAGTTCTTTAGGCTTCAATTACTTGGGTATACATTTTATTTATAATTTTTTTACTGTCAAGAAATAGTGAAAGAGTTAGAGGTTAGTACGTTGTCTACCTTATCTTGTCTGTTAAATCTGTTTTTAACGTACTTCAAAGAAAAGGAGGTTATCAATTAGGTATGTTTAAGACAAATCCGTTTTTTAATTTATATTTCATTTCCGAAAGTCATAAAAAATATTGTCTATTTTTGGATTTATAGTTCACTAGTTCTTATTAACTGATTTGATTAATTTTGAGTTGGCTTAATTTTTTTATAAATAATCTTTATTTTAGATATGTGTCTCGTTGTGTTACTAATACTTGTTGATTTCCAGGTAGGATATATATATTGATATAGTTGATATAGTATGTATTTAGAATACATATTTTTTTTTAACTAACATGACTGTATTTTTAAATGTTGGAAAAGAGTAAATACTGAGTTACTTGCCGGTTATATTCGGTAGAATATACTTTCCGAACCTGTGATAGCTTCACTTAAATAAACAAAAAAACGATTCCAAAGTGCTGGTAAATGCCTACTTGAATAAAGTATATTTTGATTTTGATTCTTGGGTCAGACTGCTCCCCACCACAAAACAAAGAGAGTATCAATAGTTCAACTCTCTTTGTATGTCATTATGAGATATAATAACTTCAACATAAGTACATCATCCTTTAATCAATCGGTCATATATAAAAATATAAATATTATATTTTAAAGAAAGCCAGGAAAATATTGTTGTTAAGCGCAAAAGTGAAATTATGTCGGAGTAATACAATATAAATAATAAATTATACGAGCGAGGTGAAAATGTCAGTTTATATCAGTTTGACGGACAGACGGACCGACAGGAATAGTGTTCGAACGTCAAAACAGCAATAACAGTGTATGTGTGCTGTCTCTGTGTTTATCTTAACTCTTGGTTATTTTAAGATATTTCTAAAACTGTTTGTAATAAATGTTATTCATTTATAATTCAACCTGTATTTATATTATTAAAATTAAATATAAAAATGAATAGTATTTTTTTAAAAAACAACAACAATAGCCTGTAAATATTCCACTGCTGGACTAAGGCCTTCTCTCCCTTCGAGGAAAAGGATTACAACATATTCCAAAACGGTGTTCCAATGCTGGTTGGTGGAATACATATGTGGCAGAATTTCGATGAAATTTTGGTGGTTTCTCTACGATGTTTTCCTTCACCACCGAGCACGAGATGAATTGTGAACACAAATTAAGCACATGAATATTCAGCGGTGCTTGCCTGAGTTCGAACCCGCAATCATCGATTAAGATCCACGCGTTCTAAGCACTGGGCCATCTCGGCTCTTTATATTATCAACTGTACTTATTTCAATATGAGAATATCTTAGAAATATATTAATTAAATATGAATTTGTGATTCAATTTAAAAAAAAGTCGCTAGGTTTCTTTCGTTGGTTCTTCTCGGGTCAGGGTATTTTCATTTCTGAACCGGTTGTAATTTTTATATTGATTATCAGTACGTCAGTGTAATGATTCATTAAATAAATTTATTGGTATTTAAAATGAATATAAGGTAATGCAAGAAAGTTCATGTTTATTATGCATTGAACGAACGCTTCGTCAGTTTGGTTAGAACAGGTCGGGATTCAATCCGATGCTACTGGAGAGAAACCAGGATAAATAGGTTGACGTGTATTGTGATGTGAGGAACTGTAATACTATGAACTTCCTAACTTTGATCTATTGTTGCGAACTTGTCTGATTCAAGGAAACCATCCTGGATCAAGTTACCAGTCTACCCTGGAGTTGCAGATTTATCCAGATTTATCAGCCCGTCTACTAACCAAACGAGGCGGTTTAAATATATATTTTCTTATTTATATATATATTGTTAGATAGCATATGTATTCTTGTTATATACATAATATACTATCAATTTAATAAGTAATGTATAGAGGTGAAATATCTTTGTAACTAAATTACTTTATTAACTGTTACTATTTAATGATTATTTTTCTAGACCAAAATATTCATGAAACTCGGTAGATTTCATGTCGTAATTACAAGCTGATACAAGCTGGTTAAGAAATCAATACGGAACCCCTTATCACGCGATATTACTTGCTTGATTGATTGTTTTTATAGATATATATTTTTTAAGTAAATGGCTTACATCTTCTTAGTATGATATTATAGAACACATCTCTAGAGGTTTCGATATTTCATTTAATAAGAATATTTTTATGAAAACTTGGTGGAGGGGCTTTTTTAAACCAGAAGGGCTTGCCAGGGTGTAGGTACTCATCATATATTGTACAGTGCAGTACTTGTGTTATTGTGTTCCGGTAAAGAGTGAGTGAGCCAGTATAACTATATACAAAAGGGAGATACCATCTTAGTTCCAAAGGAATGTGGCGCATTGGTGGTGTAAATAATGATTGATATTTATTCTTTACTCTTTGGAAGGTGTGGAGCGGGTAAATAACAGTACTTGGTATCGTTATGTTCTGGTTTGAAGGGTGAGTGAGCCAGTGTAACTACTGGCACAAGGGACATAACATCTTAATTCCTAAGGTTGGTGGGCATTGGTGATGCAAGGAATGGTTAATGTTTCTTACAAGGCCATTGTCTATGGGCGGTGGTGACCACTTACCATCAGGTCTATATGCTCGTCTAAAAAGTAGCCTATATGTACCTTCATTGACCTACTTTATTAATATACACATAAAAAAAACTAAGCTTGTGAAAATTCAGCAATTCTTTCCAGAATTTAGCCGCGACTAATGGTTAAGAATCAGTAATTAGAACACAGGAGCCGTCTTATATCAATAGTTAAAGATACAGTTCATAAGAAAAGGTTCCAACTAGCAGGTTTAATGGAACAAGTTCATATAATATATTTATCATACATATATATTGCATACTATTGTTGGTGGAAGGCGACAGTATAATTGAGCACGCCGTCCGCTGGCGCCATCGCACTTTCTAATATCAATTTTATGCAGACATAAGAAAAATATATCTATCTATCATATAGCCAGTATCGCCTCGTCTTTGTGGACAAAAGATTTCGGTGAATTCATACATATTTACATATATTTTTTATAAAAGGCAGAGAAGCACGGTAAACACTATTTGGTAAGTTCCTTTGTCCATATATATTGGTCAAAGTTAAAATATAAGCGACAAAATAAACGCTTATCTACTTTAATTTGATAGATCAGATGCTCAAAATTGCTCAGCTGTTTTTTTTGTACATCTAAGAAAAATAAAATCTCTCTCAAATAATAATTCTAAGAAGTATGAATTCTAAAACGTTGTACCTCTTCTAGCTCACTTAAACGGAACCCAGAAATAATGTTTTTTTTTTTTTTTTAAATTAGGACTCATAATTCATAATCTTTTTAATAATACACTTTATTATTTTACTTGCTTAGTCGTTTGTGCATAATCATATTTTCAAGCACAAGGCAACGCAATCTAAATTATAGGATTAAATTTTAATTACCTTTGTACTGCGACACACAGAGTAGCCTATTCAAATTAAAGATGGAAGGAAGACAAACTAATCTTCTAACAGTTCTGCTATGTACACTAGTAACAGTAATTAATCCGCAGTGATTTTTAATTTTGCCGTATCGTAAATTCAAATCGTTTATAAAAAATACAATGGTAAAAAAGGCATATTATTCGACACAAGATTTTATAGATGATGATAAGCGTGGAGTTAATACCTGTTGACTTCCAAGCAGGATATATTAATTTAAATAATAGTATTTAACTTCATATATGCTTTTTCTCTGTAGAATCTATTTTTCGAACCGGCGGTGGCCGGCAGTGGTACTTTCACTTAATTGTAAAATGACGATTCAAAAGTGCTTATAGAAGCCGGCTTGAATAAAGTTGATTTTGATTTTTTGATTATATAATAATAAATAATAATCATACAAGAATATCCCACTTACTTCTTACTGACACTTGTTAATATTACTAATAATACAACTATTGAATTTGGACGTCCAAAGAGTAAAGTACTATAAGAGTATCGACTTTTAAAATGCATATATTTCGTAAATAGAATATCAACGATTATACAAGCTCTTGACCAATGATAACAATTCAATCTCAAATGTTGTTTATTGTTCTTGTCCACCATTGGTTGAAATAAATTAGTATTTGGCAGTACTCAGGCGTTAATTAATTCATGTATAACTCTTGTTAACATAATTATCATCATATGACAAATACATTGTCAAGAATTTTTTTTGGGTGCATAGTTTATCCCTATCAAATAATTGAACGTTTCATTCACGAGATTGCATTTGGTGACGTATGTATACCGATTACCTTTTTATGTTTGTGTGTTCACGAATAACGCATAAGCCTTCACTTGTGAAACTTAAAATGATTGTAGATGCTATTTATTTCCCAAAATGTAATCGAGTTACGAGATTTGCCAATTTCATGCAAATAAATGTCGCATAGGATTTTAAGTTTTAAATTTTTTCAATATTTTCCTCGTAACAAAACGGTTGACTAATTATTCTTATTTTGGCTCCAAAATATTGCATCGAGGAAAGAAAACTGCCATGGCGTGACCTATTCCTTTCAAACTGTAGCCAAATAAATTAGCATCATAATAAAAAAAATAACAAAGCAGAACGAAACTAGAAATTTAAACCATTAAACAGAAAAAGGCTTATTACGTTATATTCATATTTAAATGTGGAAAGTTGTTGACTTAATGACGTAACTTCCGCCGAACGAAATCCGGCGGGAAACAAAACAAAATGGCCGCTCATATTGCAACACTAGTAAGCACTTAGTAACATTTATATTTTTCACATTGAGGTAGGTTCAGATACGGGTCGATGACTTTACGCACACAGCCATTGCACACGTAAAAACTGACATTAATTTGCAAATAACAATTTGCAATTCCAAATCACTCAATGCGCTCTTATCGTTCAAGGAATAAGGTTGAAATTTGTTTAAGCTTTTATTTCCCACATGCTAGTGTTGATGCAACTCGTATAATACAATGCAATTCGCGCTAGTGTGTGTTGTGCGATAATAATAGGGTTGGGCAAGGTTTGCGAAAACGTCAAATTTCACGTAAACGCACTGAGTGTAGAATTATGCAATTACTGTCTGCCTCGGAAATAGGTATTTTCTATTGTGTATTTACCCGCTATAGTGTAATTTATTATTAGTAACACATTTAGGAATAATGTTGTTCGTAGCATTTTAGATAAAAAAATAAAATTATACTTGATAAAAATGTTCCAGCTAAGAAATCAAGTTTAATTGTGATTCGAGATTATAAAAAAAAATTACGTAATTAAAGTGCCAATAATTAATTCAAGATTTTTTTCAAGTTTCGACGTGTACAGAATATTTTTTTAATTTAAAATGTATATGAAATATCGATAAGTAATATTTTATCGATAAGAAAACAATGTGTAAAGCGTTGTACAACCCTAGATACTGGGGCACTGCACTCACGAACACATTTGCAATATTCGCCTAGCAACCGAAGTGAAGGCAGAAAGATCTACTATAGAGGCTCCCCACCTATAAAACTGCGTTCTATTTTCATAAAATGACTACATCGCTTGTTTATTAACCATTGCGCAATGAACATACAAACACTTCTTAACTTAAATAAAAAAAATAGCAATGTACATGAAAAGAAAAGACCGATTTAGTTATAAATATGATACCATTCTTCTTGGTACGAGTTCACAGAATTGCTATTTCTAGGTTATTTAGCAGCACCTAGATGTAGCCATGTAAAAACTCGTCAGCACATAGGCTTATATTTTAAACGCTGGATGTATTCACCATCTTGGACGGGACTAGGTTTTCTAAAACGGTCTAGAAATGCATTCTTAATGCTTGTCGCGCAAAAAGATGTCGTAAGCCAGATCTCTTTTGCTAAACACGTCTTATTTTTGCATTTAAAAGTGTAATATTTTTGCTTTCTAGGATTCACGCGGTAATCATTCTTATCGTTGTAGTTACTAGGTTTATAATGGTTTGTATATGATAGTAGACTGCTTGGCGATTCAATTGTTATTCTGAAATGTATTTTTCAATATAGTTAACGATAACTGATGGATCGGCGCTGAGAGATCACCTATTGGGCAATTTGGCAAATTGACTGTCAATTTTTTTGACAAGAGATCTTAACTGATCTTAAATATTCTTTTGAGAAATGAACAATTGAAATGTGTTAGTGGTTGGCACATTGGATCATATGCGAGGATTGCTGGATCAAATCCTGTCAAGTTACCAATTACTTACTATGTGTTTATAATTCATTTTGTGATTTTTATTTCTTCTAATATGATTAAGGTATGAACTAATCTAGAAAATTATAAATTAGCCCCGATTAGGTATACATGGCTTTTATTTCAATTTTACTATGACATATAGGACTAAATATCAATGTTTTGTATCGCGGAACAAAAAATCATAAATTACATCAAAATCAAATTATTGGTATGAATATAATAATTCTAATTACAATAATACGATCAATACATTTTTATATTACTTAATTTATTTAACTTAACAATATTTATAGCATTATAAATACTTTATTTTAATATGTAAATTAGTTTTTATGTGTCATATGTATAACTGATAAAAATGTCTCCAGATGGAAAATGGTAAGTGTTCAAAATTGACAATATGAAACAGTACTGCATGAAAAATTGTCATTTCTGCTACCACCAATGCACATTCGAGCTTATGAACTAAAACGTTATGTGGCTTGTGTACCCTTCAAACCAGAACAATGCGATGCAGAAGTATGGCTGTAATTACATATCACATTTCATATTAACACATATATTTGGGTTGTCTGGAAGAGATGGCTAATAAGCCATAAGTCCGCTCGTTGTACAACACTTTTAATGTACTTCTTTTTTTTAATTTTCTTTTTTGTATTTTATAAATTTTGTGTTACTATCATTTTTTTTTTGTTTTTTGTCTGTGGTGTGCAATAAAGTATAATTCATTCATTCATTCAAATAATGAGGTTTCTGGTAGAATTTTTCTACAGAAATGAAAAATATATATACCTACATATAGTGCGTTGTGGACCACTACGCTGAAATGCAATATGTATAATATATGTGTATAATGATATTGTTACACCGTTTAAGAAACTACAGCCACAAGGGTATAATATCTGACTTTATAATATGGTTAATACTTATAGCGTCAATATCTACCAGCAATGATAGCTTACCATCAGGTGCTGCTTTGGGCATACCCCAAAAAACAAAGTGTAATTTAACGATGCATTTCGTCACTTCGAAGTCAATTAAAAAGCAATTCAATTGATTTTAAAATACATATAATATAGCACAAGTACAATATCCAGTGTTCAGCGAAACCCTCCTCGTAAGCCGACTCCGGTGTCTAAATCGGTAATGATGTATTACGTAGCAAACACACGTACAATAATTGCGGGCCATTTCTAAAAAGGCGGTCAGTTCGTATTTCCGCTAGCGTAAGATATTTTTTTTAGTTATTTTGTAATATCTCGTTTCGTGTTTAGGGTTACGACTAGGAATTGAGACTCGGCTGTTATACGTGGATTGTTATTGCATTCGTAGGTATAATATAAAAATAGTAGTCGTGTAATTGGTAGGATTTCCAATCGGCAATATATTTTGGAAACCCATAAGACAGCCTAAGCCATGATTACCATATTTCATACATTGGAAAAACTTGTATTTTAGCTCTGGCACCATCATGTTTTTTAATGGTATAGGTTGGCGGACGAGCATGTGTTCCACCTGGTCACCATCACCCATGGACAATGAGGCTGCAAGAAATATTAACTATTTCTTACATCGTCAATGTGCCACCAACCTTGGGAACTAAGATGTTATGTCCCTTGTGCCTGTAGTTACACTGGCTCACTCACCCTTCAAACCGGAACACAACAATACTGACTACTGTTATTTGACGGTAGAAGAACTGATGAGTGGGTGGTACCTACCCAGACGGGCTTGCACAAAGCCCTACCACCAAGAATCAAAACCTATTCCTTTAAAATAGAGCTAAATATCAATACCTATATTATCCTTTGGATGAGGTTATCTTTTTAGTGCTCATAGTTCTCGCTCCATAAGGCATTCTTGGGCTTGCTAAGCGTTGTATGGCAGTCAATCATTTGGTATATTTATGATATAGATGTAGGATTATAATATGATCATTTTTGTGCCAATATAATCGTAAGTGTCTTTGATACTTTTTCAAATTTATTGACATATGGGCGACCTACTGTTCAACGGTAGGTACTTACATGACCAGTGTACCACATCTTAGGAAATAATTTTATATCCCGTGTTCCTGTAGTTACACTGGCTTACTCAAGTGGAGCTTAACAACACTAAATATTGCTATTTGGCCGTACAATAGATGTGTGGGTGAAGCTTACCTGATGGGAGTGCACAAAGTTCTACCACCAAGTCAAAGAATACATACATATGCAGTGTTATCCTCGCAACAGCTCGACCTAAAGCCTTAATTAGGTTGAACACATATTCTAACGACCATCACACGACCATTTTATTATATAAAAATAGCAAACAATTGATTGCTGAGCTGACTGATTGATGAGCTATTTTTTCACCTGTAGGGTTGATATCTTTTTTCTTCAAATTGAAATGGGATCAGACGGGAAATATATCTTCCAAAACCAAAAGAAATAAATATGCAAATTTGTACATAAGCGACAGAGAAAATCCACAACAGTGCGATAAAAAAATTCTGCCTCGAACAACCATTCTGTGGAACCAGCTCTCGCCGGTTTTTTCAGAACCAATACGACTTGGGAACTTCAAGAGAAGAGCGTACACCTTTCCTAAAGGCCAGCAACACCAAGCTTCCTAGTGTTGTAGATGTCCATGGGCATGGTATTCACTTTTCATCACGTGAGTCGCTTACTCCTTTGTCAAATATCACATAAAAAAGAGATCTTCTATTTTTTATGGTATAGGTTGGCGGACGAGCATATGGGCCACTTGATGGTAAGTGGTCACCATCACCCCTAGACAATGACGCTTTAAGAAATATTATACTATTCCTTACATCTTCAATGTGCCACCAACCATGGGAACTAAGATTTTATGTCCCTTGTGCCTGTATTGTACCACCAAGTACTACTTCTTCTTCTTCGAAGTCGGTTATAAACAATCAATAATACAGGCAAGCGAAACAGCGATACATGTTCATGAATCAACGTCTCCGTCGGTGTCACGTTTCGTCGACTAATAAAACGTTACAAAATCACTTAGTTTAGCGTAATAAATTTTGCAAAACAATGAAAATTCAAAGTGACTTTGCGTTGTCTGTGGTCATGGTGTAAAACCACGTTTTCTATGCATAATCGTTATTGATAACCAACCTTCATACGAAACTTGCCTTATTGTTCACGTAATAAAGTCTAAAATAGCGTTCGAGTGCATCGTAAACAAATCTCAATAATATAAACGTCGCGATAAAATGCTGTTAGGAACATTTTATGTATTTTTTAATGTACGTCGTGTGATTGGATGTTGCTTTTACGTCTTTGAGTCTGTCACGTTTTACAATAATGTCACTATTTTAATCATAAAACGCTATTTATACATTGATTGTAACACAGGAATGAAATTCGTGATAACATTTTTATTTTCGTAGAGCTCTCAAACGATATTCGATAAGACACATTAACATTTTTTAGTCTTATCGAACGAATTTCGTTTAATTTTCGACTTGGTAATAGATTTTTGACAACTCAAGATAAGGCCGAAGAGCTGAGATGGCCCAGTGGTTAGAACACGTGCATCTTAACCGATGATTTCGGGGTCAAACTGAGGCCAGCACCACTATATATATGTGCTTAATTTGTGTTTATAATTCATCTCGTGATCGGCGGTGAAGGAAAACATCGTGAGGAAACCTGCATGTGACAAATTTCATAGAAATTCTGCCACATTTGCTTTCCACCAACCCGCATTGGAACAGCGTGGTGGATTATGTTCCAAACCTTCTCCTCAAAGGGAGAGGAGGCCTTCAGCCCAGCAGTGGGAATTTACAGGCTGTTACTTTACTTCACTTTACAGGATAAGGCTGTATTATTGAATACTTCCCCTATTATTGGCAACGTTAAAACATTTATTATGTATCTGTGCTACGTCACATCATATTTGGTAATATAATAGTTAAAGCCTGTAAATTTCCCACTGTAGGGTTAAGGCCTCCTCACTCTTTGAGAAGGTAGGTTTTAGCAGAATTCCGTTGAAATTACACGCATGCAGGTTTCCTCATGATATTTTCCTTCACCGTTTAATAGGAGATGAATTATAAACACATATGAAGCACATGAAAATTCAGTGATTTTTGTCTGGGTTGGAACCCGCAGTCATCGGTTAAATGTCGTATGCACCACTAGGCCATTTCGGTATCATATTAGTTAGCATTTAATCAGGTTATTAATGCGGGTTTGTCCAATATATCAACTTTTCTTTTAAAAGATGATGTAACAAAATACACTACTAAGTGTAGGTAAAACTTCGTTATAAAATGACGTTCAATAAATAAGATTTATACTTAACAAGATTATATGACGAGAAAAATATGTTGACATAGTAATATTCACGATTTTCACGAAGGATGTACTTTGTTTTTTTAACAGTTTTATATGTAAATTAAATGTTATTAATGTATATATATATTTAAACTTTAATCTTTAATAGTACATAGTGATTTGATTGATTGGTTATAATGCACAATGTTTTGAGAGTGTTCCACCCACTCACCCATCCATGTAATTAGTGGTAGTGGTAGGCACGCAACACGTTGCAGTCACAAAGAATTATAGTTGGAACAAATAGGCATGAAAATCTGCCCTTTGGAATTTATGCCTTTTACATAGTTGAAATAAAATAGTCAAAAAATGTCGTAGTATCGTAGAATAATAATATTTAATTAAGGGCTTTTGACCCTTATGTTTTAAAATCTGTTCAAATTAACCCAATTTTTTTAAAAATATACTTATACAAATTTGTAAACTAAACTAAACGTAGTTACTGTATTATAAATCTTATTATTATTTAAAGGCTAAATGTTAAACAAAATAAATAATTTTAAGCATAATAAAGGCAATAACATCATAATAAAAGCACAAACCTCATAAAGACAGTAGTGTGGATTTGACATGGAAACCCGGTGAGACCCTTCAGCACAGGGATAGGTTACACTCTGAAACAGCATATGAATTAATTCTATCTCGGAAAAATATACTTAACAGTCAATATCAAGATGAAGCTAAGTGGAGAAAGAAGTAAAACATTAATACATTGTCAGTGTCCCATGAAGGCGTCTTGGTAACCTGACCTTTTCATACTCTTCGATATTTCATGAAGAATATACTGTAGCTATATGTTTCTCACATGCAATATTATTTATGGAAATGAGTAAACATTACGTTTCTCATTGTTTCTTGTCGGTAATCTACATTCCGAAGCGATAAAAACTTTACATTAAATTTACATTGTTAAATTATCCAAGGTCATCGTCATTATTTTATATTATATATAATTTTGATTTAATTAAATAAATGTATTTTTTATTGAAATTATTTTCGCCTCACTCTCTCTCACTAAGGTTCTCACTCGTCACCAAGTAACCAAGTACTGTTATCGGTGTTTTAAAAAAAATAAACCTAAAAAAATAATCTATTCTGTATATTATGGAATCCGATATTATGTTAATATAGAGGGATCTTCATCAAGGTATGCAAGACAAAAGAAATAAGTACCAAAACAAAACTAAAATTTGTAATTTTGCACAAGTTTATCAAATGAAAAATAGTCTTGAAAAACAACCCCATAAATATTGATGGTTACTTATAAGATGATGATGGTAACTTATGAGGGAATCCCTAAGGGGTTATAAAGGTTGGCATAAACGAAAACTGGTTTCCGAGGTCTAAATCACAATCGACCCCTTTTTATTAACACAAGTTCCAATTTCAAACTTTCAAGATATTGTATAATTGTGCTACGTGTACCATCGTTTTATGAGATAGGCTAATATTTTAAGACTTTATTGATGTTGATGACCTCCCTAGTCGAGTGGTGCGTTCCTCCGGTTTTCATGGGTTCGCCACTCCGAGGTCCCGGGTTCGTACCCGGTCGAGTCGATGTAGATTATCATTTATTTTCTATGTTGTCTTGGGTCTGGGTGTTTGTGGCATACCATCGTTATTTCTGATTTTCCATAACACAAGTTCTTTAGCTACTTACATTGGGATCAGAGTAATGTATGAGATTTTGTCTCATATTTATTTATGTATTATTAAAAATGTCAACAAATCAATAAGCTTGCACAAGTTTGCACAAGGTTAAAAACACGAAACACAAATCAACAAGAATATTATAAAAATGCTAATAATAGAATTCGTAAAGTATATATAATTTCATTAAGGGTTTCTTCGGTTTTAGTTTTGAAAAGGAAGAAAGGAATGTCGGGCAAAATAACCTAGAAATCTCTGATCTATTGAGTAAGATCTACCTATTAACAAACTTTAACAAATTTATTAGTCTTATGTTTATGTAGTCTAAACGACTTAATTGTTCTTTGTATTAGTTACTGTTTAATGTTTATTTTAAGCTTAGTTGCCTTCTAGTAATATAGGTCGGGAGTTTAATAAACATAACAGAAATAAGAAAGGTCGAACGGCTTCGGTTTGTAATCAACACGTAGAGTTTACACGAAGGAGTTACGATTGTTTAACTGAGTATAGGCTATTTGACTGGTTTTTAAAATCCATTTTATATTATTTAGTAGAAGTTAAGGAAGCCAGTAGAAGTTGATTTTTTTATTTCTAGTACATATTTGCCGAAGAATATCATATTAAAAATTCCATATTTAAATAACGCGCGAAAACGCTACTTGGACAATATGGCGCTGCAATGGGGTCGGTGACGTCACTTTGCTGTATTTTAATCTGTGGTACATATAATAGAAAAGCAAGGTTTACAAGAAAGTGACTTCATCATAAGCCCGGCGAATCAGGTGCGTTTTGTGTCACGTGTCACGTTTTGTGTCACGTGACAAACGTTTGAAAAAATGCATTTTTATTTATTGATTTTGCATGTTATTTTGAATAAATTAAGTATTATTTTCAAGTTTCGTTAGTAAATAACCATTTTTAAAGTCATAATATTATATACACTGATTACAATAATTCATAATTTATTTTTCGCATTGTCAAATAGCCTATTATAATGTAGAATTACACGCCAAAGATCATAGACTCAGATCTAAAGAGAACCAAATACGTCTACAAATCAATACTTATATACTTAATATTATAAATCTAAAAGTATTTCTGTCTGACTGTCTGTCGCTCTTTCACGGCCAAACCAATGAAGCGAATTTGATGAAATTTTGTATGAAGCAACCACTTGAACCTTAAGAAAGTACGTAGACTTCTTTCTTAACCAACCCTTATCGCGGGCAACTACTATTATATAATATCAGAATCAGTTTTGTAACTGAACAGCCGTTATCGGCTATTTTGTAAAGTTTTTATATGTGAAAACTGAAATGCTATAAATCATTATTGTATAATCCACATGGAAATTAAAGAAAATTAACCTGAGTGCGCCATGTGTGCGTGTTAAATAATTATAGAGTAATACAGTACCTTTGAAGAAAACAATTTCAGTGTAATTTTGTTATATATTACGTTATAAGATTTTATAAATAACGCCGTGGTTTCGGTCAATGATTTAGTTATTTTATTCCGCGCGTGGTCCGAGGCTCTCAATACAAATACGTCAATTAATTACAGTACTATAAGAATATAATACGATGTTATTACATATTATGTAGATATATACATTTACTCTGTAGAACCAGCTTTCGCACGCGGTTTTTCCGAACCAATATGATTTGGGAATCTTAAAGAAAAGAGCGTACTCCTTCCTTAAAGGCCGGCAACGCACTTGCAAGCTCCCCGGAGTTGCAAATGTCCATGGGCGGTGGTGATCACTTTCCATCAGGAATATATAATATATCATCATAAATATATTATAAAAATCACGTTTAGTCATGCGTACTTAAAATTTCACTCTCAATTCTAACCCAAAATCAAACTCATTTTACAAGCAATTTTGAATCGTAATTTCCAAAACTATATGAAACGTAAAGCAACCACCGTTTCGATATGTAGATTCTAGAAGATTTTAGAGATTCTAGAAGAGCCGGCATAAAATTAGCTATCGCCGCTTAGGAAGTTTAACTTCAAAAATCTTTGTAACGTTATGTAAACTGTCTTTAAACAATGCTAATAATATTATATGTAAATGAATTATGTTATTATTTGTTTCGCTTTGAATGTTTCAACATAATATTTAACGGGAAGCGTCGTTTAGAAATACAATTGTTGCTTAACTTTGCTATAAATAAGAAACTGCACAATACAAAGGGAACTCATAAAAGTATTTATAAATTCATGTTTGTTGTCAGAAAAAAAGAGTACCTTTACAAGAAGAAAAAAGTTATAAATACTCAATTTTAAATTAACGTGGTTATTTTTAATATTATCTTGTTCACGAGTCTCTTGAACAAGACATTCGCAGATGATGTCGAAATATCGAGCTCCACCGAACAAAAATAAAAATACATGGTAAATATCCCGTAGTTAATAAGTGTAATTATGAATACTATTTACTAATTTCCTTTTGTAATATGTTTATCTAAATTGTAATCCATAATTATATTTAGTGGCTTTTTTATTATTTTGTAAAAGCATTGTTTTCGAGTTAATAATAATTATAATTAAGGTTTCATATTTCAAGCAACATTTTTATTCATCATGTTATTCGCCAATCTGATACTTCAAAATTCAATTTAATGTTTAATATAATTATTTTGTGAATTACAAAACAAAAACAATAAAAATACAATATACGTAAACAAAATTATAACTACTCGGAACTACAAGATTTCTTGAAAATTATATTGCAAGGCTTTGTAACATGATATTGTTACACGCATGTAGATTAATAAAATCAAGTCAAAAAGCAGACATCAAATAAATAACACCTCCAAAATTAAATTCCACATCTACACTCTTTAATATAAACTTCACTCAATATTTGATCCCAATAAACACAAACCATAATACTTACTCATGATAATTGCATACCGTCGTCGACACGTGCGCATGCGCAGCGCATACCACGTGACTACGAATATCCTATTACAATTACTGATTCGTTCATAATCAACCGCTCGATGCCTATAAATGCGATGTTTTGCAACGCTAATATTGGGCTAAAAATTTTTACAAGACAACAACAGTCTTTCATTATAATTTTAAACGCATTTTGAAATTTCCTTTATATTCCATAGCCTGTGCTTTAAGGCTACGGCGCGTTGAGGCTTTGTGCATGTGTGTGCAACCTTCGCACCTGACTGTTACAGTATTGGTATTGCCTATATAAAGTACATAAACACATTCATCTATGTACATATTTGGTAGTCCATCAAATTTCAAACACTTTATTTTGAACTAATTATCAGTTATAGATCTATTGTCTATATCTTTATTAATATAAGAATTAATAACATTAAATGCTTAAATATATTAATAAAAACTAGTTACTGTATAAATCTACAGGCCCCCTAGTGGATTATATGAATTATTTGAAAATATGTTGGACAATGTTTTATCGAAATTATCTGGATCTAATAAAGAAATTATAGTTTGTGGAGATTTTAATATAAATTTATTGCATAATTCAACCACAAGTATTAGATTCAGATCTTTGTTAAGTTCATATAATCTGGTAAATCTGTTCTTAGAGCCAACTAGAATAACAGATTCCACAGCAACTTGCATAGATAATATATTTGCTACCTACATTCCACAACACAAAATTATTATTAATAACTTAAGTTCAGATCATTGTGGACAACAAGCGTTATTTAATTTTCATTTTAAAAAAAGTAAGTACTTCTGAAAAGATAATGTTTGTTCCTTTGACCACAAGTCGTATTGAGAAGTTTAGAAGTAATATTATGGCTAATCTCCCTCACCTATCTTTTAGTGACAATCCCAATGTCTTGTATAACAATTTATTCAAATTAATTAGAAACAATTTTAAATCCATATTCACTTCTAAAACAGTTAATACAAAAAACTTTTTAAAATTCAATGATTGGGCGACTATTGGAATTCATAAAAGTAGGCAACGAAGTGTGTGTAGTGCCACTTTTGCCAATTATGTAAGTAACTATTCAAAATTATTTAAAAAAGTGTGCTTTTTGGCAAAATCTTTAACTATAAAAAATAAAATTAAGAATGCACATGACAAGATAAAAATGACCTGGAAAATTATTAATTGTGAAACTGGTAGAGTTGACAGTTGCAACTCCGAATTGAGCCTGAATTATAATAGTAAAGTAGTAAATAGTCAAAAGGAAGTTGCTACAGTTTTTGAAAAATTTTTTGCTGACATACCAGTTTTCACGACTAAGTTACTTATTTCTTCTCCTGATGTTGCCGAGTCATTGATGAAAGAAAATGTAAGAGCTTGCAAATCTAACTTTAATTTTACCCTTGTAAACCCCAACGACATAATACGCGCCTTTAAGTCATTAGACATCAAGAAAACGGCTGATTTATGGGGTATTTCTCTAAAGGTGATAAATTCGATTATTGATGTGATTGCACCTTATCTTGCTTTAACATTTAATAGTTGTGTCCAACGTGGTATATTTCCTGACCTGATGAAACATAGTAAAGTTATTCCAATATTTAAATCTGGTAGTTCTTCAGACCCCAACAACTATAGGCCAATTTCAATTCTACCTACCCTGAGCAAAATATTTGAGAAAATAATTCTAAACCAATTATTAGAACACTTTAACAAACATAATCTGCTTCATAGTAAACAATTTGGCTTCACAAGGGGTCGCTCGACTACAGACGCTGGTATCGAGCTTATTAAGAATATCTATGAAGCCTGGGAAGAGTCACGGGATGCCTTAGGGATTTTCTGTGACTTATCCAAAGCCTTTGATTGTGTTCAACATGAGACTCTGGTCAGGAAACTTTATCACTATGGAATTAGAGAATGTGCGCTCGACCTTCTGACTTCCTATCTTAACAATAGAATTCAGAGGGTTGACGTTAAAGGAAAAAGGTCTCCTGGGGTCTCAGTTGGTATGGGGGTCCCTCAGGGATCAATTCTTGGACCTTTTCTGTTTCTCACATATATAAATGACTTGCCCTTTCTTGTTGGGAACAAACATGATATAGTATTGTTTGCTGATGACACCTCCTTAGTTTTTAAAATTAATAGAAAACAGGTACAGTACGACGACGTAAACAATGCTATAGCTGATATAGTACATTGGTTTAGCGTAAATAATCTTAAACTAAATAATAATAAAACTAAAATTGTGAAATTTAGTACGCCAAATGTACAAAATGTAAAAGCCGATGTACTCATCAATGGGGAATCGATGGATCCAATTGATTCTGCTGAGTTTCTTGGCCTTACTGTTGATGCCAAGTTGCAATGGGGCCCCCATATTGACGGATTGGCGAGTAGACTGAGTTCTGCGGCATTCGCGGTCAAAAAAATTAGATTATGTACCGATGTTGATACGGCTCGCTTAGTATATTTCAGCTACTTTCATAGTATAATGTCATACGGTATTGTGCTGTGGGGCAATGTAGCCGCTATCCATACCATATTTGTGCTACAGAAGAGGGCTATTCGCGCAATCTACAACCTAGGAGCTAAAGAATCGTTAAGGAATAAATTTAAAGAAATCAAGATATTGACTGTTGCTTCTCAATATATATTCTCTAATGTTATGTATGTACGAAAAAATATTAATGATTTCATGAGAAAATGTGATACTCATAACATTGGTACAAGGAACAAACACAAACTTGTTACTCCTGTTACTCGACTACATAGAGTCAGTAACTCCTTTGTGGGGCAATGTATACGGTTTTACAACAGGATCCCAGAAAGCGTTCAAAATGCCTCTGTTGCCAAATTTAAAAAAAATATTAAGGAACGCTTGTGTGCAAAAGGTTATTATACAATTAATGAGTTCATGATCGATAGCACACCTTGGGAATGATACGATCGCCTCCTGGCTATTTCATCTCATATTAAATTGTTTATTTATAATATAATACATAAGACAAACAAAAAAAAAAAAAACCCGCTGAGTTTCTTTCGCCGGTTCTTCTCAGGTCAGGGTATTTTCTTTCCGAACCGGTGGTAGTGTTTCAATTGACCATGAATAAGAAAGTGTAATGCTTCTATATTGAATAAAGATATTTGAGTTTGAGTTTGATTTTGACCGCGTAGAATGGTGGCAAGAATGCTAGCAGCAATTCCCCGTTGAATCGCTATTCCGATCCTCTGGGCAAAAATCGAACTAGCCCTCCTGTCACCAGTGGAGGCAATAACGTGTTATACTTTTGATGAAGCTGTCTGCTCCACCACTAAAAGCTATTTAGTCACAAAAAGGCGCCCCTACACGTTACATTATAATCATTGTGCGTTAGTGGGAGTGACTGACTCTCGTGCTTACAATATAATTATCTCAGTGTGAGTGAGACAAGAGAATAAAGAGATAGACGTATACAAAACTTGTTTATAATTAATTAATTTAGTATTAAGGATTGATCTATGTTTAAGTAAATACTGAGTTAATCTTAAATCTGTATCGAAAGAGCAAACTGATCTCAAAATGCATTTTAAGTGAGTACCTGCGGTATTTTAAAGAGAACCCTTATATCCGTGAGGGTGTCTCACCCTTAACAGCCCTAGCGCGTATTTGCGTGCAATCTATCACGTGATCGTATCCCTGTGTTTGTGAACACTCTGTATTTGTATAGAGACCTCATCAATAACCGTGACTTTAACTTAACCTAATGCTGTAAGACGTAAGATTAGCGATAGATATTAATATAGCATTTCTAAAACTAAACTCAACATCATTTATAATATAAAAGCATTACAATCACTAAATTATTATCAAATTAAAAGCTACCATGGCTTCAGAAATGAAAATACCTTAGAAGAACTGGTGAAAGAAACTTGTAATTCTATTTGTTAATTTGTGGTTGTGATTATTTCTAAGGAACAGCCAGGAGGCGATCGTTTCATTCACAATGTATGCTATATATTATATTCAATTTCTTTATTTAATTATTTTTTTTTATGTGTGTGCGTGCGTGTGTGTGTGTATTTGTGTATTTGTTAAATACATAGCATGAAGCATGTATTGAAATGCAATAGTCATATAAATTGATTTTTTTAAGTACAATATCTCATTATTTCGTTGGTTCCTCGGTTATAGATGCGCGAACAGCACTTTTATAAATGGATTTACTTAGCGGCGACATAATTTCCTCCTTATTGTCGGTTTAGGAAACAGTTTTCCATTCACTGATTCTATCTGAACACCTGTCACGTGGAACTTTTTCATTAGGTTCAATAAAAAGGTGTATAAAAATGTATAATCTCAAAAATTGTGACCAATTGCAAAGACTGCAAGAGGTCATAGCATCGAGACTTATGCTTACAAAGATAAATATACCGTTAGGTATTGTTCTTATTATTATAGCTTATTATCCAATACGAACGCAGCTTTATCTATATTGCACTAAGGAGGCTCTTACACCGGAACCTAAAGGAGGCTCAGAGATTACATCAAATCCCAATATCAAACTTGGGAACGGATTATCCATTGAAAAGGGGTTTAGTTCATGTAAATAAATCCAGTAGACAAACGTAGCGCAGGATTTAATACCTAAATAGAGAAAATAATATAATAATAATATGTCTCTAAATTTTCTATATGTTCAGAAATAATTGAAATCCTCATTCGGAATAGAAATTCACCTAAACTCACGAGACCTACAATTCGATCAGCCTAGCACCGGTGCATAGCAGTTAAAACCGGATTTAGCCGGTTCGCTCACGTGTCAAGTTCCTTGCACTCGGCCATTTTTATTTGCAAATGTCGTCGCATCCACAAACATTTTGTAAACTGAAGCCAAGTTTTAATATTCAATCGCTTATTCTATAGCCATCTGCATAATGTATGAGCTTCGAATGTGTCGTTGACAAAGGGACTTTCACTGCTGAGCGATGCTTTGTTCAAGTCATTAGATAATGAATAAAATATAAGCTTTCCTAAAGAAATATATTTATGGAGCTAATACAAGTATTAATATCATTGGAGCACACTCTCCTCGAATATCAAATGTCTTAAGATACCTTATTCGTTCTTGCATCAATTAAGTTCAGCTTTACCAATGCTATAGTGACGTTCAATGTCGATTGTTTGACTTAAGTCATTGTGGTATTACAGCCATCTGTAATAATTATCTAACTTATTTATCTTTAAGTAACACGTTGATATTTTTAAGTTGGATCAGCGTAGGTTCATTACCAAAATAGAATAAAGGAGAATTCGGCAAAAATGGGTGATATTAACGAAATATTTTATTGTATATCACGTTATTATTTGATAAACAATAAAATAGGAAAAAAATATTATTAAATAAAATATTCAGAGATTGTATTTTCCTAGAAAACAAAATATCTGTTAAATTGAATATGTAGTACAGTTTTATTAACGAATACACCCCATATAAGTTATGTAATAATAATAACTATTAATAATAACTTATTTGTCTTTATGCAACACAGCGTTGATATTGTTGAGTTGTACCTCATCAGGGGTCAGTATGGGTGGAATATGTTTGACAGATAGTAATATAAATTTAATCTAAAATTCAAAGAATAGTTTCATTGTAGAAGACTGGTTTGCTGAGAGTTATCAATATAAACTAACGGAGAATTCGATATAAAGGAGGGGGGGGGGGTGTTGTTATTATGTGGTAAACAATAAAAAAGAAAAAAAATATTTAAAATTAAATGTTCAGAGATTGTATTTGTCAAGAATACGAATTTGAAATTTGATAAATTGATTACGTAGTATTGTTTCTATTAACGACTATATCTCATATAAGTTCTGTCATAGTATTTAAATATATATGTAGTTAATAAGAGCCAATATATTTTAGTGGCCAAGAGTAGAAGCAAAACTCTCCAAAACCTTCATGTTCTAAGCAGTGTGACTTTGTGTCATTTTCAATAAAATACTTTCTCTCAAGTCAGAAGGCTAAGAAAATCAACTAAAAATTTACTGACAACACTCATGCGTATATGAAAATGAAATATACTCATCAATTATATAATCTGTAATACTTTGAACCACGTGAGTCAGTGGCAAAACATTCCATGCAGATTTAAATTTCATGAGATACGGAGTATGGAACTGCAATCTTAATGCACTAGTGCCTTATTGTCCTTTCTTTTCTTGGGCCTAGGTTTTTGTGTAATGGACGTAATCATTGCTTGAGAAAGAATCACGTGTCCTTCTCTATTAATAGCCTATAAAAGTATATTGCCTCGTGGATATATAAGATCAATTATTTTCAATCAAGTACCTGTAACAAAACAGTAAAATCATATCACTAATGTAATATCAAAATATATTTTTGTGTTTATTTAAAATATGTAAGTATGTGGTAAATAGGCAGCTCGGTGGTCACCATCCCTTAAGACATCGACACTGTAAGACATCAGACATCCCATAAGGCAGTAATGCACCACCAAATTTGAAAATTAATTTATTACGTATATTATTTCATGTCTCTTATAAAACTGTCTGACTGTTCTTTTAAATGAACTTATTTAATCAAGAAGAAATTTGACCATGCGTAAAAACAATTACTGAGTTTTTGTACGGAAAATCTTTACAGACTTTTTTATGTACGGATGAGGAAAATGGAAAGAATAAGTGCCTCTCCGCTTCAGAAAATTTCTGAAACAACTTTCCGATTCTTGATTTCGGCTTCGTGCCGTATGATTGTGGAATATTTCGTTCGTTGAAAAACGAAATTGACAATTTGAAATTCAATATTATTGTATCTGAGTATCGATACAGCGGTTTGTTACTTTTAAATACGGTTGAAATCTCTTTAATATTTATTTATTCAGATGGAAAATCTTCCGACGGCATTGTTGAAAGGGAATAAATCAACATGGATTACTTTGTTAATATAAAAACTTGTTAATGAATAACTCTGCGAATAATATCTCGTATTAACATACTATATACTATGTTTAAATTACTACTACTATTTTCTTTTTTGTACTCCTGGCAACATATATGCAAACTTTAATGTTAGTCGGTTGAGTTCGATACGTGACAGAGTCACAAACGAACATACTTTCGCATTTACAATCATCAGAATAATTGCATAAGATTTATGGAGAAGATAAAAGCGAAAAGGAGAATAGTACGAAGAATCTACAGGCACAAGGGACATAACATCTTAGTTCCCAAGGTTGGTGGCGCATTGACGATGTAAGGAATAGTTAATATTTCTTACAGCGTCATTGTCTATGGGTGATGGTGCCCATTTACCATCATGTAGCAGATATGCTCGTCTGCCAACCTATAACATAAAAAAATAAAGAATATGTTTAATATATGATACACCTATGTGTAAAGGATACAAAGTAATTAAGCAGTGATTCTTAAAAAAAGTGGGTGAAACAAAGGAGTAACTATTGAGTTTCTTGCCGGTTCATCTCGGTAGAATCTGCATTCCGAAACGGTGGTAGCTTCAGATAGTTTTTAAAATAACGATTCAAAAGCGTTTGTTTGCTTACTTGAATAAATTATATTTTGTGCCTAGGTGCCATTCTTATGGTAGGTGGTTTATATTTTTGCAGAAATAAATTTAAACTAGTCGAGAGTTGTAGTTGTAATGGTTTTCATGAAATCTTAAGTTTAAATAGATTTTACGCTTGGACTTTTGACTACGGTCACCAATTACCGTCAAATTCGATGATGAGATTGTATCTGTACACGTACTTTAGCACTTTTACATCACATGGACATTAAACTTATTTCCCTTAAGAAATAATGTCAAAGAAATCAGTCCGGAAGACTTTATGTGATCTTCAGCATGCAGATAATATTGCTCAATCTTTTATATACATTGCAAACTAACTGAAACAAGCTGAACTAATTTACTTTTGTGAAGAGATCAACAATTTGGAGATTTGCCACGTGCTCTATTTCCTTTCATCTCTACAAGCCTCATCCTATTAGTCTAGCAAAAACTACATTACACTTTGTCCTAAGAGTATGAGTAAAAGTTAAAAAACTTGTGAAATCATTTATACTTCTTATGCCAACGTTTTCATCTACATTCCGTACAATCGCTTCTATATTCAAAATCAGATTTGATACACGTGGGAACTGAAATAGATTTCAGCAAACAGACACGAATTTTCGACTGTCCACTCGCGATCATTTTAAATTCCTTAAATTCTGACGTAATCTGTCACATTTGCCGCGTAAACAGTAGCCAATATGTCCGCCACGTGGCAGAAAAAAATAACCTCGCGTGGCGATCAATATAGCCACGCTATAATTATAATTGGCGAAATTCATTATTTCAACTGAGCCAGATTTTTTTGACCCATAATTTTGAATTTGATTTGATTGTTGTTTAGAGTGGTGCCAAAAAGCTTTCTTGATTTATTTATGATGTTCTGTTGTTACGCTAGCGTTTGTTATTGCCAATAACCGATTTTCTTGAGATTGCATGATGCAATGTATTCAAGACACTCAATCAGATTGCGATCCATACAAAACAACACATTATAAATGCAATATCAATAACATATTGAGAATAGATGTCGATTGTAAACCAATTATTTAAATGTGGAGTGTTTTTTATTGACTTTCGTTTTTCAATATGTACTTGATAGAATTTATCAAGATATTCGTAAATATTATATACCTTTGAAGACATTGCAATGTATATAGAAATAGCGCTTTTACTAAATTATACCAAAAATATATTTAAAATCAATCAATTACAAAATAAAAAAAAGTAATCTGAATATAAAGGATATTATAAAATTAATGATTTCTTAGATGATAATACTCTTTGGACACGAAACAATCGCCTACGGGATTTTTCAAATAGACATGTTCAAAATTGGATTGTAAATATTATTTATTTGTTTACAAAATAAAAAGATCTAATACCTACTCTCTTCAGGTCTGAGTTATTTCTTTCTGAATCGGTTTTATATTTTTTTTGACCAACATGCTTGCATTGCTTAAATTAAATGCGTTAAATAAATACTTTTCTCTGTCTGAATAAATTTATATAAATATATTTTTAATTAAAGCTATTTTTTATTAATAAATTAGATTCTAATCTCAGAAGCAAAAGATGTGCGTATTTCCAGATCGATCAGTTCACCGAAAATGACTTAAAATTTAACTTATTAAAACATTTTCAACGAAGGGATATAGAATGAGGAAATACTTTTTGGTAACGAAACTCATTGGCAATTTAAATAAAACATGTACCTGAGATGCAGCTCGTATCGGGAAAAATTTTAGTACATTACATTACAATATAAGTTACGTACACGTAAATAACAATAGCGTGAATTACATGCTCATCGGGATAAATCTCTGACCTTCGATATAGTTCCTCATGTTCAATCTGCCATCTTATCCTTTTAAAATAACAAACAACGTATTTTTCAGAAGTACGCAAATAATTTGTATCACTTCCCCGTATAAATGACGTAAATATTACATGAACGCTATCAAAATATATTTAAATTATTTTTGTTTTACTTTGTGACACTGTCAAGGCTATTTTTATTGGATCTTGCTCAAATTATTTGACGGTAACAGGTAGGAGAAAATACATCTGCTGTTGGCACATAAGGTCACCTGTTGAAGATACTTCGGCGAATTTATTACCAGAATGAAAAACGCGTCTAAAAAATTCACCCGGACGCTCTGGAAATAGATTGAAAACGAACGAAGATCTAGAACGATCAAAAAACAGTTACAACTGATCATCGAATGCGGTTTTTAATCATTTAGTTCTGAAATATCTAATTTATTATTAGCAATGACCAGTTCAACGATCACAAACAAATGCTAATCATCATACGCCAAATATCTTACGCCTAATGTCTATATAACTAATATACTTCGTTCATTATTCAACGGGTCATAGCCTCGTGAAGTAATAATTAGCTGCACATGCTCGCCAGTACAATGTCTACATCAAGCAAAGCATCAGCGCTGCAGCTATTTCTGATTCTGATAACCAATTCTGTATTCCATCGCTGCAAGCTGATGGATGCGTGCCGAATGCACCTTGGCTTGATGCCAGCGCGCTGTTTTGCTTCCATCGGCGCGTTTAGCTTTCACAACAACTATTTTTATCTCACCAAGCTCACCAACCATCAAAGATTTACGATCCGTTAATGGTAAATTAATTTGCGATACACGTGTTCTTCAATTAACTTGTTTTTTAAAGTTTTTTTCATCCGTGAACCGAGCCAAACAGGAAATATTTACTCACCAATAGTATCTTCAGATTTGGGATCAATTTTATGTCGTGTCATGGCTCACTTTAAAAGCAAAGTGTCACTAAGTTTTAATTATTTGATGATAATATCAGTATCAGTTACAAAAAAAAGTCCTATTTTTTCGAATTCAAATATTAAATGAAATGAAAAAAAGTATAAATAACATTCACGCCAAAAATATGAAAATGACTTTCCAAAAAAAAACTACTACTAACAGACGGGAATTAAAGTAAACGAAACGAGGGATAATATGATATTGGTTAGGTTAGGTTAGAACATAATTATTGTTTGTACTTTAATGTGTTGTTCGTTCTGCAGAACTAGAATCAAATACTTATTCGCCCACATAACATTTCAGTATGTATCTTATAAGCCATTAAAGTTTTTATACTAAAATAATTGTATCGATTTTCAAGACAAGGATAGGAAAATAAAAACAAAACAAAATAATTCCAAATCGAAATCTTTAACGACCACTCCAATTACTGCAGAGTAAAATAATAATTTTATTACGCAATGGCAGAGACATTTTCGACGAGGTGAAGAAATGAGGCGTTTTTTATAAGATATGGCAGGAATGCTGTTGACGTTTAAGCGATAAGACACGATCAGACACTTGCTCATTGTAATTTGGGGGAATATGATTTAGGGGATCCGAGGAAGGAGCAAATAAGTCTGAAAATTTCTGGTGAAAATAATTTGACGCCTCAATAAAGAATTTATCTTTATATTCTCTTTATTTGATATTTCGATTTTTGACAGTCTTTTTTTATTTTTGGAGACTGTTTTTACTGAGCATAATGTTTAATCGAATTATTTGGGAAATCTGACGAGGTTTTAAGGAATTTTGTGCACCTAAGCAGTGACAATTAAATTCTACTATTCTATATTCTGACGAAACTGATGATACTTCTACTTGACGACCTCCGTGGTCGAGTGGTGTGTACACCGGTTTTCATGGGTACGCCACTCTGAGGTCCCGGGTTCGATTCCCGGCCGAGTCGATGTAGATTACCATAAGTTTTCTATGTTGTCTTGGGTCTGGGTGTTTGTGGTACCTTCGTTACTTCTGATTTCCATAACACAAGTGCTTTAGCTACTTACATTGGGATCAGAGTAATGGATGTGATGTTGTCTTATATTCTACTACTTATTTGAGAATTATTTTCCCTTTACTTCTGTGATAATCTCACCTTTATATGTCTGTGTTTATATGTTCACTTTTCCTATTCGCATTCTGATATGAAGGAATTTACTGGCCTGGGTCGGTCATCCTGGGGAGGCCGGCTGTCGTATTGACATCGAGCTCTATATCACCTATGTCCACGAAAAAAAAAAGAAGTGGTCAATCTGTTACTTTATGGCTATAAACATAGAGCATATTTTGCCAGCAAATTATTTACATCACTTTAACACTAACATTAAAAACACAGACGCAAATCATTCGCTAAAGTTATTAATGTACTCGATAAAGTCCTAATTCTTTGTCAACAAGAACTTCTGATTACGTCACTGCCTGTATGACGTAAGTTATGTGAATGCATTATTGCAAAGTTTGGATCTGTGCCAACTTTTGTTTTGTGATGGATACTATCAATTTTTTTATGTCATTTAGTCTTCTATTAATTATTTAGTTGCTATAATGTATCGTCCATATTACGGCTTCTCTCAATCTAGCTAAATTTAAGCTTTATTTTGATCAGCTTTAATTGAATTTTAAATTCTTTAATGCATGATAAAAAGTATAATATTTGAATTGGTAAAGGCTCTGGGCGTGTTTTGCTTTATTTTAATCTGTTTGATTATTAATTCAGCTCACTTTAAATTTTATATCTGAAATTGTAATACAGATTTAGAAAGTGGAGAATATTTGGCTATAGAAATATTATTTTGTGTTTTGCTTCGTCTAACTTACAACCTGCAATATATCAACTTTATACGCTTGGGTGTTATATGGATATTATTTATGAAAATACAGTTTTGTTAGAGACTATTTCTTGGAAATCCTTTTCCTGGAATAATAAGTACGCTGTATGTTGATTCGGGGGAAAACTGTCGTCGTATTTTGATTAATTTATCATATATTTACAATGATATTGATAATTTCTATGGATTCAATGATTATTCTGAACATCAAAAATCTTATGTTACAACATCATAAATAAATAAATATTACTGAAATAAAAATTATATCCTACGTAGGTGGTAGTTCTATTGAGCTCCTTATCGTGGAGAAGAGAACTTAGCCCACCAGTGGTAATGGCTACCTGTCCTACATTACATTATTTGTAATGGTTTTACTAGTAGCTACTGAGTTTTGTTTCGATTTTTATCTCGGATAGTATAGTAGGATAAGATCAGAAGAATCTAAATTTTTAAACATTGGTACAGATCATTCTAACGTGTAAAATTCATTGAAAAAACTTCAATTAAAGTAATTTAAGATTTAAGTATGGGTCATTCATATTATAAGTAAATGACTACCAGTTCTTTCTACAGAAAATAAATCGTATGTTTTCAATCAATTTAAAAAATGGATACGATTTTCTCGGTACTATACGCTCCGAAACGAAAATAGTTAAGCTTTTAAATTGCATGATTTTCTTGGAAGACGCTTATAAGATTATTTACAGTATTATTTAACGGTTATTATTAAAAATAGGAATCATGTATCGTTTATTACTTGTCTGTAATGTAAATAGTTTTGGAATTTGGTTCATAAAGTTCTCACTAAAATTGTAACCCCAAAAATATTTTTTTAACTTATTATCACTTACGTCTGCCATTCAATAATATGAAAACAAATTAATACATTCTGAGCATATAATTTGGTATGTCCTTTTTTCGAACGTTTACTCTAAATAACCTTTCATAAATCTATATTAGTATTATAAATGTGAAAGTAACTCTGTGTTTCACTGTCTCACGTCTAAACCGCTGAACCAAATTTGATCAAATTTTGTATGAAGCAATCTTGAACTCCAAGTTTTCCAAACTTCCAATTTTTTTGCCTAGCACATGACAAAACCCTCAACCATGAGCGAAGCCGCCGGCAACTACTAGTATTAATACACATATTTCAATTGAATGTAAGCTAGCAAGTGACATATACGTTTAAATAAAAAAATATATGGAAAGCTACATTTGATTTTGGAATTACTTAGAGCATTATATCTATGTATACGAATATACAGAAGAAAAATAGCAATTACTTTTCGAATAAGCCGACGTTAGCTACGAACGAGACATGCTCGTTCTGCCGTCTGTCAATCTGTCATACTTGTCACTTTTCATACAACACTCATTGTGCTTGGTTTCGGCAATCTCGGAGATTACTCGTATCAAGGGCTCGATATTACCATTTACGATGCGCCATTTCCCAAAAGAATTGCTGCGGTATTATTGCAATGTTGTTTTGTTATCATTTTATGTGAGCCCTTTTATTTGTTTCTGGCTTATGCTTGTATCGTAGTTCTATGTACTATATTTATGCTATGTATTTGACTACTTCGTTGGCTTAGGGGCTAGCTACAGTTTTTGGTGTCCTGGGTTCAAATTCTTTTTTTTTCTGATTTTCCACATCCATTTTCCCTTTGAGAGCCGTCTTCTCTCGTAAAGCTGTTGGTACTATGTTTGAATGCCGGGCGTATTGTTACTCTAAAATAATAGCAGAGGACCTGGAGCCTCTATGTATTTTCAATTTTGATTTGTATATGATTATAATTTCCTTTTTAACAAATACAAATTCTCGAAAATCTCCTTCTCTTATTAAACACTATTCTGTTCATTATTGCCTTTCTCTTTCACTCCTATTTTACTCTCTTTCTTTTATACTAAAACAACCAGTGAACCAAAAATTAAAGCGATTTTGTGCCTTTACGCCGTACTTTTTATAAAGCTTACTTCTCCAATTCTGGAAGGGAGGAGAGTCGTCAGTTCGCAGAGATTAGATAAGATAAGTTAAGTGCCTTTCTGTTCCCGCTAATTTAATAAAATGGATAAGTTTTAATTAAGATGTTGTCCCTAAGATTATGTTAATAGCGAAGTCTAAAAAGTTTATTTCTCCTGAGAAATCCGCTGAATTTCTTTCGTTGTACTTCCTTCCGGGCCAGGTCTGATGTATTTTTCCGTAGTGTAACTGGAAAATGGAAAAAAGGGAAAGTTCACAGGATGCAGACTTAACGCTAACACAGCGACTTCTTCCAGCGAATAAAGTAGGAAAAGAAAAATAGAGTGTAATAATATACAACTTTGAATTTGCTACAATTTTATTTTTGATCAGATTTTCCTGTTCTTTTTTTTAAATTACTTAATCATAAAGCATGTTTGGTTCATACCTTACATATACAGACATTTATACATTTCAGTGATTACTTTTGAGTTGTCTTAAATTTTCGCAATTACACATTGAAATAAAACTAGCTATAACGGATTTGAATCGCGTATATTAATTATTTTTAACATCCCGACGTTTCGAGCACTTTACAGCGTTACGTTTCGAAAGCGATTCAAATCCGTTATAGCTAGTTTTATTACTTTTGAGTTTTCGTAGCAATATTTTCGATCACTAATAAATCTAAAAAACTAAAAGTCTGCGACGCATTATTGAGATTTTTCTTTGTTCATCTTCGAAGTATATTTTTAACATACTATATTACACTATATATACTATATATACTTCAGTATGAGAAAATATCTTTACAAGCTTCAGGTTGATGGTGTTTCATCTATATTAATATTATAAACAAGCTATGCACGCGACGTCGTACGCGTTTGAATTAAAAATATATATATATTGTAGCCTAAGTTACTCTCTATTATATCAGTTATCTGCCAGTGAAAGTCCCGTGCAAATCGGTCCAGTCCGTTCCAGAGATTAGCCGGAACAAACAGACAGACAGACAAAATTTGTAAAAAATGTTATTTTCATATATGTACCGTATATAAATACATATGCATTGCGTAAAAAAGGGCTATTTTAATATTACAAACAGACACAAATTCAATTTTATTTTGTATAGATGTGCAGCTGAACCGATTTTGATGAAATTTGGTATGAAGCAAATGTGAACCCCAAGAAAGAATAAAGGCTAATTTTTGCCTAATACATGATAACCAAAACCCAAAAACGCGTTATGTCAAACATACAATTTTACCGAATGTGGATATAAAATCTCGCTTCTAGAACGTTCGAACAGCGTTAAAGTTTATCAGATAGGAGTTTATCACGGGATATAAAAACAGGACAGTTTCCCCGCGATAAATCACCCTGACGCCCCGTCGGTACACTTGCCCACTTTATCAGGTGACTTTCGGGAAAAAAACACGTTAAAGTTTTATACAGCCAAGATTTCCTCATTTTGAAGAAGCTTGAAGCTTAAAGGCGAAAATATTAATAAGAACTTCAACTTTGTGAAATGTCGTTTGTAATTTATAACAAAGTTACAATTAAAAATCTTATTTTATAAAAAAAAAAAAAACAAACATAATGAAAGCATTTCCACACTCCTCAAACCCTAAAGTAATTGAAACAGTATTAAGAATTTTACATTTGTCTTATCAACTAACCTAGAGGCTGCTTTTATATCATTATATTATAACCCATATATGTATATGATCAATTGTTTTATTCTGAAAGATATTATTTCGTATCTCACTCACGAAGTAATGAAATACCAATGATTTTACAATGATGTTCTGCAAAGGCCTTCTATATATTTAGTTTCTCACCCAAAGGGATTAAAATAAACATATAAAAACTCTACGTCAACATACATAAGTACAGTCGTCACTTACTAAACGGAAGGGTAATGATATTTATTATATAAATAGATAACAAGAGTTAAAATCATTTTAATAATAAAACAATTATTAGTAAATGTTCAAGCGAGCCTGTAATGTTTTACTCATAAAAAAACAAGTAACGTCAGCAAAACAAATGTAATTAAAATGAATAATTATACATCATTTATTTACGAATGTAATATTGCGATCCCTTCAATAATGATTATAGTTTCAGCAATAAAACGGTAATGGTGACCACGGGGACGAAACGACCAGCGGTTGGCATCTATCTCGTCGTTCGCAATTTGTCACTGACAAACGATTACCGCCGTCTTCGTTATAATCGTCTTTATTGACGTAATATTTCTTAAGATTGAAAGGAAAAGTTGATGTTTTCTTAGATTTACTGTAACTACTGCACTTAAATAGATAGAAGGCTACGTTCCTTGTTTGTTTTTTTTTTCGGATCACGATAAAACTATACAGATTGATATGTAACTTTTTTTATTGTGATAGTTTATTTTCAAGGGACAATAGCGCAATAGTTAAGGGCTGTCTAGCGATGTAAAAAGTCGCAGGCTCACAGGAACACAGGGATAAACTTAACAGAAAAGGGTAAATAAGTTTTATAACGGACAAAAATGACGTAGTAAATCCATGATTATATATTTATATACTTTACGTTTGTGGTTTTCCCACATATAGTTTTCACACCTTTTTCTATACCTTTAGGGCTATTCTGAGTATGCAGTCTGACGAGAATTCAAATGACTTTCAATAATTATATGCTTATAAAAAATGTATATGTTTGCACAATACAAATAATCTTACGTTTAAATAAGATCGTATAGATGGCTAGTCTCAGTATCTGGCTACCCTAATCGAAATAAGGTCAGGAAAACATTATGAATTTATATATTGAACGAAAGGTATCCCTGCGGAAAACGCTTTCCAGATTCTTCTACATTTCTATAACCATGTATAGCTTGTATCACATCATTGGAAATGGTGTTATATTATTATGAGGTAACTCAAATCTTTTAGCAAAAGCTGTTTGTAAGCGTTGTGCCGCTAACGGAACCAATCTTACACAATTTATACTCTTATATAAAACAGTACATAATTGTCACTTTAATTGTATGTTACCGATAATGTCATAACGTAAGACCAATTTTGATGTAACTTTCAAATAATTACTCTTTTCGAATAATGGAAAAAATTGTATGAAACCATAGTAGTTAATGACAAGCTTGGAAATATCTTTTAGTTATATTTACGGTTTATTATTTCATGGTACATATTCAAAATTTTGCACATCGTTGATCACCAAGTTTATCGAAGTTTGAATCAATCGTATAACTCAAAATAAAAACTTATCCAAGTTGGCTGTTACAAGCAAATTTTAACCGACTTAAAAAAGAGGGAGGTTATGAATCGTCATTTCACTAAACTGTATTACATTTAAAGATTATTATGAGCTGGTGATTGTAAGACAAAATGTAATTGTAAGACAAAATTTCGCGATAGTATTCACTTATTACTAACTTAAATAACATATAACACATATATATTCCTATACAATATGTTCTTTGAAGGGTCCTTATCTTTTAAATGTTCAATGATAATCTACATATACGTCAGGTAAGGGCAAATATATGGATATACAATTAATTCAACCACCATGTAATATCAAAATAGTTGGAGAGAAAACGTCAGATAGAAAAAGAAATGTGAAAGATTGGGGTAATAAGTAGTGTAGGTAAAAAAATATTTTTACGTTTATTTTTTCTCATATAATTTCTATGAAGTAAAACCGATACAAAATAATAATTGTAGTTCTTTTTTACTATCGATTAAATTATCGATTCATTCATTTAAAACCTTTTATTTCTTTTAATTCGACATTTTTTATTAGACTATATTATTCCGCTCTGACAAATATTAACAAAATATTTAAAAAAAAAACATTTTTCTCTTTTTTCACGTAACTTTAATAGAAGCGCAGTTTATTATTTAGAAAAAATAACTTATATTTGGATGACTGACAAGAAATCAGATATAACTACTAACACTATTGTTTACATAATTATGTAAACATATACGATATACATGCGTTGAATACATATGTATATACGAATGTAATTATCTAAACAGTGCCGTGCATTCTTCCAAATGGTGGTAGTAGGGGTAGGTACCACCTACTCATCAGTTATTCTACCACCAAATAACAGTACTCAGTATTGTTGTGTTTCGGTTTAAAGGGTGAGTGAGCCAGTGTAATTACACGCACAAGTTATCTTAGTTCCCAAGGTTGGTGGCACATTGATGATGTAATATAATGTAATGGTGACCACTTACCATTAAGTGGCCCATATGCTCATCCGCCAAAGTAAATCATAAAAAAAAGGAAAAACTAAATATATCCACTGTCGTTGATTGTCCTTTGATATCCTATAATAATATACAGACATATAAATACATTTGAGTAATCTTTATGTACGGAGCTTTGTACAATCGTTTCAATAAGTCCCAATCAGACTACAGCGTCACGCGCTCATGATGCTGAATTAATTTCGCAACGCATATTGTCGATGGTTTTGTTTTGACAAGACGCTCTGTATCGCTTTTGTTCGCTGTTAATATTTATCGCGGTACAGTCCCCAAGGATCTTTCAGAGAACTCGTTCGATGTAACATAAACAATGTTATTTTTCTATGAATTTTATTAATTTTGAAATTTATATTTTGATCGCGTATATGGATTTCGGAGAATTTCGCCGATATATGAGCTTGTATTCCCCGAATAATAAATAACTTAGTATCGTTAGTATAAAGTGATAAGATTAAATGGGTCCAATTACGAAGATCAGAGCAGAGAACAACATAGATTCTACAACTCTACTTCACCGCATAACAATATAATGTATCTTTATTACAATTATAGAATAAAAAAATACATTACGTGAAGTATTTTTAAACTTTAATTACTATATTGAATGAAAAAGTATTCAAAGAGTTTTCTCAAAAATCTATCTTGCTTAAAAACTCAGTGGCGCTTGATCTATGGCTCACTGGGAAATTGTTTAATTTTTAAGACTACATTTTCAAAAAAATATGTGCCTTTGTATAAGAAACTTGAATTGTTAGTTATAGAAATAATGTAATTAAATTTATCGTTGTATTCTTTTTTCAAAAAGAAATCGTAATATAAATGTTATATGGAAGACTCTCTAACATACACTTATTGGTAAATTAACTGCCAAAAGGCTGTTTCTAGTTTCAAATTCCACATCAAAGAACCATTGTCATTAGAGGTACAAAAGGTTCAACATCAAAGATTCTATGTTTATCGTTTAAGGAATTGGCCCTTGGTGCTCATGGCCAACGTAGCTATTCCTGCTGATGTCCTTAAAACTTTAAACATATAATAGTATATTTATATATTACCAAGAATATTATTTTTATTTTAATATGAGACAACATCACATACTGATCTATACTCTGATCCCAATGTAAGTAGCTGAAGCACTTGTGTTATGGAAATCAGAAGTAACGACGGTACCACAAACACCCAGACACAAGACAACATAGAAAACAAATGATAATCTTACCATTACTTACATTACAATCTAAACCATTACTTTTCTATGTTGTCTTGGGTCTCCAAGACAACATAGAAAAGTAATGGTAATCTACATCGACTCGGCCGGGAATCGAACCCGGGACCTCAGCACCACTCGACCATGGAGGTCGTCATTGTTATTGTCCTTACATAAGGCCATAATATTATTATATTTTCTCGAATATATAAATACTAATAACATTTTTATCTGACCGTACTAACCGGACATTTTAGGTTCCGGAAACGTTCGGTATCGGACAGGAAACTTCATTCTTATTCGGACAGAGGAAGGTAAATGAAAAATTGTACCCGAGCCTTTATCTAAGAGAATAATAAATCATTCGGAATGAACCAACAGATATTTATCATGTCCACCGTATATTGTGATATAAATGATACAGGGGAAATAATAGGGAAGTTTGCTCGGAGAAAGGTATCAAGAACAAATTGAAATATACTTCAAGGATGCTTTTATAGCCTTTTGGAAATTATGAAAGCTTAAATATCCTGAACAAAAAAAAACCCGCTGAGTTTCTTTCGCCGGTTCTTCTCAGGTCAGGGTATTTTCTTTTCCGAACCGGTGGTAGTGTTTCAATTGACCATCAATAAGAAAGTGTAATGCTTCTATATTGAATAAAGTTATTTGAGTTTGAGTTTGATAGCTCACTTGCCCGATCGCCTAACTGTGTCAAAAATGCCTATTACTCAACTTGTGTATGTTTTAGATTGTTTCTAACGATTTCTGGAAAAGTTCTCGAACATAATTGAACAACTATTCCCCGAGATTAATCTCGATGGAATTTCAAATTAATTTTAATTTAATTGCAATCGCTCTGATGAAAAATGATTAGGAATTGCATCAGATAATGGTGTTGTTATATAAGAATCGCGTGAAAGTTAACACAGCGACGTGATTGCGGCACATTTTCATAATTTCCACGGTTAAATCAAGGTGTTTTTGAAACAATACCGAGCCGGTAACGCGTGCCTCATTTTGAAATTGTATAATTGGTTGTATAAGTATTAATAGTATGTACGCGTATAGTATTTATAGCAAAAATTTTTAAAATAATTTAAAAAAAATTGACCATCTCCGTTGTCGAGTAGTGAACACCGGTAGTAGTAGTACACCGGTTTTCATAGGTACGCCACTCTGTGGTCCCGGGCTCGATTCCCGGTTAATGTAGAATGAGTTCATTAGTTTTCTATGTTATCTTGGATCTGGGTGCTTGTGGTAGCGTCGTTACTGCTGATTTTCCATAGCACAAATGCTTTAGCTACTTAGACTAGAATCAGAGTTATGTAGGTATGTGACGTCGAAAATTTATTTATTTATATTATTCACTCGAACCTCTAATGTTTATTCTTTAATAAATGACAAGATTTATTTTTGTAATGCCCAACTGAAAAAAAAACTATTGAATAAAATTGAATAAATATTCATAAAACCACCTACAATATAAGACTCAATTACAATACTAGATATTAAATATTACATGAATTATTATTATCTGTATTAATATGAGTATCTGTCACTTTGTATAATAAATATTACAATTGTATATTTTTTTTAATCTGGCAACATTAATGTTGACAGATAAGCGTGATGGCGGGAAAATAGATCTTCGAAAATATATAAATATTTTTAACTGAGTGTCCAGTATAATATTTAATAATCTTATAAAATTATATAAGCAAACCTTTTAAATATTTATTTCTAATCGAGTTCTTACAACAATTAGCAACGTTTCGCGTTTTCTCTTGGTACACATTTGAACTATTTAACAAAAAGGTTTTGCTGTACGTAACAGATTAAATAATTTTATAATGCAATCAGCGATTGCGACTGTTCTAGAAAACTTCGTACTGATTTTTGTGGAACTTTCAAATTTTGCCTTGATCTTTGGAGAAGGTTATTTTCTATGTATAATAAGCAACTTTGGAAGTGGTGGTATAATAAGATAGCAATTGGAATACAATTATTAAATAATATAATTAGCCTTTAGGCAATGTTACAAAAAATTAAATATAATCATTGTGTTTGTAATGCTATATTTAAATATTATATTATTGAAATCGACAACTATTAGATACGATGTAAAATTTCTAGAAGATTCATTGTTTTAGTATATTATATATTACTTAGCTGTAACAAAAACAACAAAAGCCTGTAAATTTCCCACTGTTGGACCAAGGCCTCCTCTCCCTTTGAGGAGAAGTTTTGAAGCATTTTCCACCACGCAGCTCCAATGTGTGGAGAAAACAGTGGATTCACATTCTGAACGCTAAATATAATTATCTTTTTAATCTGGAAACATAATCTTTGACAGATATTCGTCATGGCGGGAAAATTCTATTTCGAATACATATTTGTAATTGCGATAAAATATCATTTATTAATTATCACGAAATAATATAAGGAAATTTATCAACATCGTTTTAAGTTAAGACCATTATAATGATTATAAAATTTCCACTTCATTTAAACATAATGAAAAATATATAACGACACGCGGAAGTTAGGCTGAACACAAAAATAAGCGGTTTTGTTCCATTCGCGTGCCTCGCCGGCATTACCATAAACCCTGATACACCGCCGGCCGAAAAAAGTATACGAAGTTCAAATATTTATTACCGAGCTGATAAAACTAACTAATTTCCGTTGACTTTATCTTGATTGTTTAAATTGTGATTTTTAAACTTATCGATATTTTGTGTACCGTTTTTGTACTTTATATAGAGAGACTTATATTCACTAATTCATTAGTACTACTGTTACAATAAATAATAGAATAGAATAAAGGAGATTCTTTTTCCCATCATTCTTTACTGTAAAAAGAGAAGAATATTCAAAAATGGTTACACAACGTTGACTATGAACTCTTTATTATGTATAAGGTTCTTTGTATGCTTTAATGGAGAGGTATTTGTCCAGCCGTGGGATTGAAACAACAGCTGTTACTATCAAGATACAATAATTAAATAATTAACAGTAAAATGCTTGTTAATATCAATAAAGATTAAAAATATTCTTTTTTCAAGTATGCTCATAAAAGCACTTTTGGTTCAACATTTTACAGAATTGAAATAAGTGTATCGACAGTATTCAAGTACCAAGTCGAACAAGTACCGAGAAAAACTGGAAAGAAACTACGAAGTGACTAATCCTATGCGAAATTTCAAATAGGAAATTATAATCAAAAAAATATTTGAAAAAAGAAATGTAATTATGCTAGATTAATGACATAGAAAACTAATAGACCTATCAATTATCTCAATAAATATAGAAATTTTCTTAATTCTAATTAGCCTGAGAGCTTTTTCTCTCAAAGGAATCGCTTTGCTATTTTAAGTGGAAATTAAGCAACTAAGTTTTCTTGGCACTACGCCTTAGAGACAATAGAAGGATTTCGTTGAAAGTAATTTTATCTTAAAGTCGCTTTTACGTCGTTAGGTGTCCTGTACCTCTTTGCTTTAGTATCTCCTTTGTGTATCATATAGTGCTCAATTCAACTATATGGAGTCATTAGTAATTGATAATGCATTTATTATGAACCAAATTGGTCATTTTTTATATACAAGCGTAAATTTGATCAACCATGTTGTTAGGTCCAGTTCTCAGCATAACCCCGTTTTTTATTGTGTTCTTCTCAGATACTCTATAGCATGTTGACCCTTGACCATATCGATAATAATTCTTGAAATATCAAGAGTGAATAATTTATCTATCCATTGATTTCTAGGTACAAGTTCACAGTTCAGTACATCTTTTAATTGCTGTAGATATTAGATAGACTCTTTGTGACGTAACTTCTGAACCTTATAGTATCACCGCTGAACAAGATAAATCATGGTTCCGTAATGTGTAGATATTTTGGCAAGCAGTGTATTCCGTTAGAATTAACTTTCATGGCGAATTGCGGGTCGAATGAGCAAACGAAACTACAAATGAAGCCCCAGTATCGTTACTTGTCTTGATCTACGGAAGTACTGGCGCGGACACGCGAACCTTTCAAATTTAGAATCATTAGATTTTTTTTTTAATTAATCTTTATTTTGCTGTCGAAAGAATTAGAATAGAATTCGTAGTTCCAGTTTAAATATAAATTAAAAAAGACAAAAAACTGTAGTTCTGTTTCTTCTATCATGACTTACAAGAATCTCCAGCTTCAATGTATTCTAAAAATAAATCATGAATCTTAAACAAATCACACAAATATAAATCAATTGAATTCAACGTAAAACTTTGTATAGGCTATAATAAAAAAAACCATTATTTTTTTAAATGTTCATAAGTAAAGATTGCCTTTGCTATCATCTGTAGTTAAGTAAGAGGAGAATAAATTCAGGGTAGCAGAAGTATGCGCAAGAGATCCAAGAAGAAATTGGTAACACTTGTTTTTTGTTGTGAGTTGTTGACTTCCAGACATGCCACACATAAGGAATTTCGTAAATGCGTGTTACCAGCGAGATAATGGGAGTGCTTGCCTGGGTTTGAACCCCCAACAGTCGGTTAAGATGCACGCCTTCTAACCACTGGGCCATCTCGACTCACTGACCCTAAAAGTCAACAAATTTCCAGGCAAGATGTTGAACATTATGATGAGTAGATAAAGAAAGAAAAAAGAAAGAAATATAATAAATAAGAAAAGCAACATTCTATACAGTCAATATTCTTGTAGTTTAAACAATATATTCTCGGTTTCTCGACAAAAATGACGATAATTTCATCGACTAAAAACTAGTCTAAAAACTAGTCCGTACAATTATTAACGGATGATAAAATGCCAAAAAATTGTCGATACATAATAATAGCAATTAGTATTTAATGATTGAGAGGCAGGCAGGTGTTTTTGAACAGCTGATCTGGCGAAAACAGCTGATAGTGATGTTAACAAATTGATACGGGAGTTTTTGCTTTGTTACTACATAGAGCCTTAACTAGTTTAGTGATTCGTAAGAATAAATTTTCAAAATATTCAAATTTACGCATATTTTTACCAAATTCCATAAACGTGATAGATTTTATATTTGTGTGCATTTATCTTATAAAACTAGAGTGTTATAGAAGAAAGGTTCGATTGAATAATAAGTAAAAAATAAATAAGTAAATATTGAACAACATCACCTACATTACTCTGATCCCAATGTAAATAGCTACAGCACTTGTGACACAACACAACACTAACACCCATATCCAAGACGACATAGAAAACTAATGAACTTTTTCTACACCGAATCGTACGGGAATCGAACCCGAGACCTCGGAGTGGCGTACACATGAAAACCAGTGTACACACTGTACCACGTAGGTCGTAAAATAATAATGATATTATCATAATATTAATGATATGTATTCAATTTGTGATGATATTTATGCATTAAGTTAGAAAAGGGGGTAATTTCAGTAGAAAGCTTCCCGAACATATGTGCTTGGTGCTTGAATGGGCAAAGTTTTATGAAAATATAGGTTTGAATCGATCCTCTCAAGTATTTCTAAGGCGAAGTCCCCGGCACTAAGGCAATACATTAAAGTGCCTTTGCAACTTGAAATTTCGAGAAAAGTATGTCAGATGCGTCCTTTTAGGCTATATATGCTTGGGAAATGGAAACTGTTCGGATAAACTTAAATATACCCTTTATTCCTTGAATAAAATATACGCCTCATAATTTCTAAAATCATTAAATACTTAATATCTTAAATAGAATCGTTTATATGCCTGTGGGATATTTTCAAATTTGACGTAAATCGTCCCATCCGTTGCAGTAATCAACCAGTAGAATATTGTCACATTAAATATTAAAAAGCAAAGAAAATAAAGAAACCTCAAAAAGTATCGCATTAAGTAAATTAAAGTTATTCAGTCTCGTGAACAAGACATTCGTAGATAAAATCGAAATATCGAGCTTCACCGAACAAAAATAAAAAACATGGTAAATATCCCGAAATGAATAACTTTAATGATAAAAATAACCATGTTCATTTAAAATCTTATTAAGTAAATTGTTTGATATCTATTAAATTAACTGAACGAGGGCATATAAGGTATAAAAGGTACTAACATCATGGTACGCTTGTCGTCCTTTTTTTGGATATTCCGATGTACCATCACACCGGCAAGTCCCACATACACTTCACTCTGAACTGGGATCGATTTAGGCGTTTTTATAGCGAGAAAAGAACGATATACATACCACCTCAATTCCGAGCATAATCAATTATTATAACAAAAATAGGTGATGAAGTGAGTCGTGTACACGTAATGGATGTGTAAATGTATATTTGTAATCAACGTCTCAACCAATAACCAATCATGTGTAAATAGGCAAACGTTTTTTAGCTCACCGGTTATAATACGAATTAAAACTACAAAACAGTGGGTATAACTTATTATTCTATAAAAAAAATTAACAATTATCACAATAATCATTCAACATGAAACAAATTATTGAATAAAAAAAAATACGTATTTGTTATTCCGATTACGGTTTTAATAATCAGCCGCTAAAGAGTGATCAGCGATTGTTTCGCAACTAATTTGCAAGTGTAATCGATGAGAAATTACCCCGATTGTTAACATCGCGTAAATATGTAATAAATTGTAATCAAGCGGTTTTTATTCGGTCAACGTTACAAGCGGAAGCGATAGCGGAAATCGTCGCTTTTTTAGTTAGGTAAATGTACCTTAATATGTTTATCATGATATTATCAACCTTGTACCAACCTTGAGAACTAAGGTGTTATATCCCTTGTGCTAATAGTAACCTTGGCTCACACTCTTAAAACTGAAACTCAACAATACCTATTGACAGTAGACCCAGACAGAATAACACAGAGAAAAATAAATTTGAGATTGAAATTTCAATTGCTTCAATTTTTCAATTGCTTGTTGCCTAAGACATGACAAAAACACCCTAAAACACGACCGCGGGTGAAAACTAGTGTGATTGAAATGTGAAAAAAAAGTTACGTTGTGAAGTAAATGCTTCTCGCACAAGACTTGTACCAAAGTATCAGTTAAACAATCAATAATTAAGTGTCGGTTGTCATGCAAGTTGAAATGCATTGTTCTTAGCAACGGTTGCTAGGCGGCTGCGATAAGTACGCCCAGTTTAACAAGAAACGATTCCTTTGGCTCATGGATGGTAGAAATCTACGAGGCGTATATAAGAAGTCACTTGTCACTCGTGCCTTTAACACTGGACAACTACTATACTTAGTATTGCTTTTCCACGGTAGACTTAGTAACCTACCCGGATGATTTTTCACTTAAAATATATACGTAGGTACATATATTCATTAAATACATTTAATTAATCATACTGGATGATAACAACAACCGTCTGTAAATTTTTCCCACTGCTGGGTTAAGGCCTCTCCCTTTGAGGAGAAAATTTGGAACATATTCCATCACGCTGTTCCAATGCATGTTGGTAAAATACACATGTGGCAGGATTTTTATGAAATTTTTTGATTTGATTGATTTTTTATGAAAGGTTTCCTCACGATTCATTCACCGCCGAGCACGAGATAAATTATAAACACAAATTAAGCACATATATATGGTGGTGCTTGCCTGAAGATCCACATTCTAACAACTAGGCCATCTCGCCTCAATTATAATTAGCAAAAATACTATTCTTCCGTTTTATCTAAATATTTACAATTAGGAGGAAGTTGAGTTGATCACATACAATTAAATTTTAATACAGGAAGTCTGAAAAACCATAAAAACTCTAAGTATTTTTATGTCGTAGTTGTAATGACTTTTAACAGGTGATTTATTATTTGGCAAAGTTACAAATATACGCAAAGGCTTGTTATAAAAACGAACTAAACCCCAGAGCGAATCCGACTGCATACATGTTTTGTTGAGTCCGTTCGTGATACTCAATCAAGTGATATATTATATATACATATACATATAATATATCACTTGCATTGATGCATATACATGCAACTCTAATTACACGGTAATCATTTAATATGATCTCAGCACAATTATGACAAGTGACAATTATGACCGATATCGGCCAAGGTCATTTCCAAGAAAGACCAACTACGCAAGCACAGGCTCTCTCTCATAATGTGACTATACGGAAAGAATCACTCACACACATTACTTGGTGGTAGGGCTTTGTGCAAGCCCGTCTGGGTATGTACCACCCACTCATCAGTTATTCTACCGCCAAATAACAGTACTCAGTGAGCCACAAGCACAAGGGACATAACATCTTAGTTCCCAAGGTTGGTGGTATGATGTAAGGAATAGTTAATATTTCTTACAGCTTCATTGCCTATGGGTGATGGTGACCACTAACCATCAGGTGGCCTATACACTCGTCCGCCTACCTATACCATAAAAAAACACACACACGCGTATTCAGCTTTCAAACCCTCGATCGCTTCAACCCTGATTTTAAGCTCATGGAATCTACGACATTATTTTTATCCCCTAGATCAATGAAAATTATAAATAAATGAATAATCATCGAATTACTAAATATATATATGTAATAGGTATTTTTCCATCATTCCACATTTGACATTCCACAATATTTAGAGTCCTAAACCAAGCAACGGAAAATGAAACGTCAGTTACTTTACAAAATGAATACAAAATGCCTAACATTGAGCCACAATGGCTTATTTTTCGTAGCGAAAAACAACATTGATCATTTTCACGGGCGCGGTATAAATTTTATTGCATAAACATTTGTTAAAGTTTTCTTATTTCCGCTCGTGTGTTCGTATTCTGTTCCGAGTGAAATTACCGTCCGCGTTTTATTTATGGCCGTAACTTCGGGAACAAAAGTAATTACTAAAAGCAAACTTGTATAAACACACTATACATGTTAGTGTGCGTAGTTTTGTTCAGAGGTAGTGTTTTCAACATGTTCTTCGGATACATTATTCAAATTTACTGCCTCGTTGGTTCTGTCGTGAGGTACTGTTTCGGGATCCTGGGTTCAAACCATCATCGGGGATGAAAGTAAAACTATTGGATGTTTTTGTCGACAATTCTGAGTACAGCGTGATTCTAGAAGTGAGCATATAAAGCTTTAGTCCTGCACCTGAATTATTTCTGATGGCATCGGATTTGCCGTATCATTGGATTATGGGAGTAATAGAATAGAGAATGCATCTGTGTTTGAGTACATACTCGCACACAGTAATATCACTTAGGTAGTTGTCTGATCTCCCATCAGATTGCCATCGCGACCGAAATCAGTAAGGCGATTACGATTCCAATTATTGAAAAAATAATGTATTGAAAGAAATCTTGTATTTCCAGAATCAATGGAAATGTTAAGGACGTTGTTAAACGATTCCTAATACATTTCAATTATTTTATTCACTTGTATATGAGTTCAAGTAATAGTTACTTGACGGCGTAATACACACCAGTATTATTTTCGTCCACTTTATAACGAAAACTGACGAAAGTGAATGTGTACTTGACAGTATGTAATTTAGCTAATATTTTAATGTTTAACTATAATGTTAATGTACTTTATTGTACACCAGACACATAAAATACAGAATTTTTAGGACTAAACACACAAAAAAAGACAAAATTAAAACTATAATATACTTATGGCTCATAGCTATTTAGACTCTTCCCGACAACCCGAATACACAAGATGTTCAAAAAAATGAAAAAACTTCGAATTAAATATCTTATGTCAGAACTGTTACATCGTTATTCGCTACTGACCTTAGATGTTAAAGAGATAAATACATAAAACCAAAATCTAAATTCGAGGAACCTCTTTGGTCGAGAAGAGTGTACACCGGTTTTTATCTGTATGCCACTGTGATCCTGGGTTCGATTGCCGGGAGTCAATGTAGAAAAATAGTATTAGTTTTCAATGTTGTCTTGGGTCTGTGTGTTTGTGGTACCGTCGTTAATTCTGATTTTCTACAATACAAGTGCTTTAGCTACTCACATTGAGTTCAGAGTAATATATGTGATGTTGTCCAATATTTATTTATTACATTAGTTTATACATAATAATAAAAAATAGAACAACATTATTCCACTTCGCTTTTTCATATTCACTTTATTTTACCCTCAAAGTTCTGATAACAATTTCGCTGACTTTCAAATCGCCGTATTTTCGGGAATCCTTCAAGATTATTCAAGATCTCATTATATATTTCAATTGAAGATCAAAATTGTTTATTTGCCTTTTCTCTTTTCGTTGGTATAAGCTGTATTCATTTTCAACCGACTTCCAAAAGGAGGAGGTTATCAATTCGTCTGTATTTTTTTTTTTTTTTTTTTTTTTTTTTTTTTTTTTTTATGTTTGTTACCTCATAACTTTTCACTGGGTGGACCGATTTTGATAATTTTTTTTTTGTTTGAAAGGTAGTGCTTCCCGTGGGGTCCCATTTTTTTTATTTTTTTTTCCGATGATGGTATCTATGTGAAAACGACATAAGTCTTAAATTTGCATTATGTATATGCGCGACAAATAGGTGAATAACTGAAAATCACGTTAACCAATTTTGATAATTCTTTTTTTATTATAAAATATATACTTCAAGGGTAATTTGGTGAAAGTTTGGTAAGGTTCTGAGCACAGGATCCATGACAAAGTAACGGAACGGAAGGGAACGGAACAATTCTGAGGAGCACGTTAGCGATACTCGGTCGAATCTTTTATTTATAGGTTATTTGGATATTTGAGTCACCTTCCGTAATGTGGTTATGTTTATGTAATTATCATAGTCGAATATTATAATCAACTAGCTACCCACCCCGGCTTCGCACGGGTGCAATACTGATACTAAATATACTACAGAATTTGTTTATATACGACATCACATCGCAAACTTCTAAAATTATCAGTGTTTCTTTACTATATTGTTCATGTGTAATTTACACAAACATTCCCCTTGAATCACACTATCTTTTAAAAAAAACCGCATCAAAATCCGTTGCGTAGATTTAAAGATACAGGGACAGAGAAAGCGACTTTGTTTTATACTATGTAGTGATGGAACTCCTATACGGCTCGCAGTTAGGGTGCGATATGGGGCAGAATTTCTTACTATCTTTAATCAAATTTTGTGTATGTGATGTGATGTCATATGATGTACGAAATATAGTTGGTCTTTTTCAAAGTTTTTTTGCTGAGTTCGATTACAGCTCTTTCGAGGGATCCTTGTAGTTTACGCCGCGTGACGTATTAAATCCGCATTTTCGAAAGTCTTTTTTTGCTTTATTCGCAAGTTTCCTTTGAAATTGTCCTCGAAGTAGTTTCTGACTCATATAAACGGAACGTTTAATCTATCCATATTAAAAATAATTGGTTAGTCAACATCAGCTTCACTTAAAATCAAAAAATAAATAAAATTTTAACAAAAAGAAAAACCGACTTCAAACAAAACACTATTTTAAAACAAACGAATATGCACGAAAAAGTAATAAAAATAATTGCGTATTCAACATATTTTTTAGAGTCTTCCTAAGTTAAATGAAATGAAAAATATTAGACTACTTAAAAGTCGATTAACGATTATATCATGTAGTTATAATTATTGTTATATTTGGAGTCGGTGTCAGCCAATAAAACCCTACAGTATATCTATCAAAAAACAATACGAGAATACTTTAACAAATATGTTTTTTACAAATTACCTTTTACACAATAATATACTGGATCAATCAAGGGGCTCGTATCGCTTCTTTCTTTTGATTGTTGGGGCAAGGGCACCGAGGCTGACACCGGCTCCAAATATACCAATAACTATAACTACATGATATAATCGTTAATCGACTTTTAAGTAGTCTAATATTTTTCATTTCATTTAACTTAGGAAGACTCTAAAAAATATGTTGAATACGCAATTATTTTTATTACTTTTTCGTGCATATTCGTTTGTTTTAAAATAGTGTTTTGTTTGAAGTCGGTTTTTCTTTTTGTTAAAATTTTATTTATTATCCTACTAATATTTAAGCATTCTATGTATATACGAGTACATGTGTTAACAGGGCTTTATTTTTACTTATTTCCTAAGCCTGACATCATTTGACAAATGGTGAATCGTTGCAAGCGTCTTGATCGCCCGCTGGTTACAAGCTATGACGTCATAAATCAATATGGCGCTCTTGGCCAGTAGATAAGGATATTGGAAAATAATATTTTTAACCCCTAAAACTTTTTGTTTGGTTTTATCTCTTTTGTTTTTTAATATTGTCCAAATGCATATACTAAATCCTGTCTTAGAAGTAATTATTCCAGTACGTTTCCTCACAATATGTTTTTACTGGATAACAAGTGAGCAAATAAATTAAGCATAAGACAACAAAACAACAAAATCTTAGCGGTTCTTGGGCAGTTTCGAACGGCCAATTTATTTAAGATTCAAGCACACATAACACAACATACACTTCCGTAATGATAGTCAAAAATCTACCATCTGTTCGGAAATTAACACCAAGAGGAATCGGCAAAAGAAACTCAGCCGGATATATTACTTATCATTTAATTTTCACAATCATAGATTTGATATTTTCATGTACAATAATATTAAACATATTTTCGTTAATTGAAACAGTCTGAAGGCATGCAATCAACTAAACTGACTGGTTTCAATAACCGCAGTCAATATCAAGGGATACCGGCCAACAACGCAGGGCACATACAAGTATGGTGGTAGGGCTCTGTGCAAGCCCGTCTGGGTAGGTATCACCCACTCACCAGTTATTCTACCGCCAAATAACAGTAATCAGTATTGTTGTGTTCCGGTTTGAAGGGTGAGTGAGCCAGTGTAACTACAGGCACAAGGGACATATCATCTTAGTTCCCAAGGTTGGTGGCACATTGACTATGTAAGGAATAGTTAATATTTCTTACATCGTCATTGTCTACGGGTGATGGTGACCGCTTACCATCAGGTGGCCCATATGCTCGACCGCCAACCTATTCCATAAAAACAACAACAAAAAAAAAACAAACAAAATGTACACAAGCACAGCTGTACTCTATTCCCACACAATTATAATCCGATAGAACTTCAAATCCAACACGAACGAAAGAGTTCGGGCCCAGGACAACGGCTTCAAGTGCTTTCCGAGGCACGAGAGCGTCCATACTTCCAATTACCAGACACCTATCACTGAAAGGTTTTCAATGGACCATCAATCAACCAAGACGTTACACTGTGAAGCCGTGAGTAAAAGAATAGTATGTACAGGAAATAATATAGTTCTCAGGAAATACAAAAAACAACTAAACTTCTAAACCATCGAGCATGCGAACGAAACTTATAATCTTGAATACAATAGATTTAAAAACAACGCATTCGACCTGTCGCATTAAGATAATAAGAAAAATTTAATTGAATTGAAGTGAGTAAAAATTGTACGAGTTTTTATGGCGTTCCCATAAAAATAGAGCCATAAATATTACTAGCTTCAACTATGACATACAGTTCAGGAACACGCGATGGTTTTTGTTATTCGACTTGTAAAAACATAATTTATGTATATCCAGACTTAAGGAAATATTGTAAAGGCGTTTCGTATCAGATATGTTCCCAGGTATTATAGTTTAAAGGTTACGTGCTTACAATTTTCTTCTTAAATTAATTTAAGGCTCTATTTATAAACAATTCTTAAGAGAAAAGACTTGGCAGCATTGCAATTCAAATGAGTGCCTAAATATCACATAAAACTAAAATATATTAAACAAGTGGTTGCCTGCGGCTTCGCTTGCTTTTTAGGGGTTTGGTTGTTACGCGTTAAGCAAAAATGGCCTATGTCCTCCATACAAAATTTAATTAAATTAGCTTCAGGGGTTTGGTAGTGAAAAAAGCGACAGACAGACAGAGTTACACATATATATGTGACTCTGAAAGTAAAGCATATGTATAAAACACTAAACGTTGCATATTGAAATAAATGTGTTAAAGTTAATAACAAAATCAGCTCACGGCAAAAAGACCCTTCGGAACCCAAGTAGGGCACGAAAAACAACTGTTTCTGTTTACAAAATTAAAATGTTCATGGATAGTTTAGCATGCAATTTGCTCCGGTTAATTAGCGCGGTAATGTTTGTCCTTTAGTCGACATTTCGTTCACGATTTCGCTGAGAAAATAATTACAAAGAAAAGTTTATTACACAATTAATTATAGCTGCTAATAAATCTGATATTTTATTGTACGTTTTAATTTAATTACTAGAGGCTTTTATTAGAAAGCGTACACAAAGGAAACGTAAATTTACTGCCAAAGATAGCCTACAGCTGGCCTTTTAAAATATTTATTCAAAAAGATTATACTGTTTTAGCTCTGATGCGTCTTGATCACACACATTCTGTGCCACGCCATGCCATAGCCACAAAATTTTCACCAAGCTCGAGATGAATTTTTAAACCCAAATCAAGCTCATGAATATTCAGTAATGCTTTTGCGGTTTTGAACTTACGAATTATAGCTACTGCATTTAATTAACTTTGGATTTTATAAAAAAATATTATGTGTGAAATATAAAAAGTGCAAAATATGTAATTAAAAAACGGATGTGATGAATGTAACTAATGTGTTTGTGTTTTATCAGGGTCGTGTTCCTTGTAGCGTTTAGCAAGTGATTTATTGATATTTTTATGTAACTTTATTACAGTTTAAAAACCATGCTTTTGTCATTATGACACATTACCCGAATATCCGGTTTTTCGAAAAAAAAAAACAATGAACGCAACTCGAAGCGCTGTGATAATAATCAATTTTGTAATTAATGTGCTCATAGCGTTTGCACCTCGCTCTTTGTTTTTTTTTATAGGTTGTGATTTGTAATTACTTATTATTTATGAAATTTCTGAGTCGAGATGGCCCAGTGGTTAGAACGCGTGCATCTTAACCGATGATTGCGGATTCAAACCCAGGCAAGCACCGCTGATTCATGTGCTTAATTTGTCTTTATAATTCATCTCGTGCTCAGCGGTGAAGGAAAACATCGTGAGGAAACCAAATACACATAATACATGAAATACACATGTGGCATAATTTCTATGAAATAATTTCATAGAAATTATGCCACATGTGTATTCCACCAACCCGCATTGGAACAGCGTGGTGGAATATGTTCCAAACCTTCTCCTCAAAGGGAGAGGAGGCCTTAAGCCCAACAGTGGGAATTTATAGGCTGTTGTTGTTGTTGTTGTATGAAATTAATGTATTAAATTATTGTAAAATTAATTATGTACTACTTGGTTCTGTAAAATTTATGATATATAATAAAAAAGCCCATGGAAAGGCCACATTTTGAGTTTGAGTTGGAGTCTAATTTCTTAATTAATATCGATGGTGAAGTTTTCCGATTTCCTTGATCTTGGCTTTGCCTAAAGATGTTGGATCACTGTGCATTTTCTACGGTATTTTTCACGGGGAATGTTTCGAGTATTTGTTTGCATTGCCCGGCTGATGAATTTCACCTTCGGTCATACTCTTTCCGTGCTTTTTGTATGTTATTTTACATACTAAAATATCTTATCAATTATATTTTAATGCGAATTATGATTGATTTATTTACAGAAACTAAAAATTTGTAAACCGTATATGAATTACCTGAAACCTTGCCTCAAGAATAGTTCTCGAGTCTCTACTACAGTTCAGATTATTTAGTAAACATATATTGTGACGTAACAATAAGTAATATTTGTTAAAAACTTGCCAAAGTCTCAGATCGTAAATAATATGGATGCTTAATATTCTATTCAATTTTTTTAGTTCCATAAAATAAAAACTGAATAGAATTAAAAAGCATAACACACTTTCATATTTATACGAGCCTTTATATTGTTTTATAAATTTTATAACAATATAAATTAACATGATCAAATAGATAGTTTTATTGGTGGGACCGATAAATTAAATTTGCCAAGCCAGTTGGCCAGCACAAAGGCTGCGAAGGAAAGCGTCCAGCGAACTGTGTCGCCTCCGCGCGTTTCCATTGCAGCAAAGCACGGCGCTTTAAATATTAAAACACGAACTTCTCCTTTTTTAGACGGTACTGTAACAGTACAAATTTTTGGAGATACAAAATTTGAGTTTTAAAAACATGTTTCTTGTGTCGTGTATGGGTATATCGTTAAGTTAATAATCATAATTTTATCGGCGATTAACCCTTTTAAGCTAAGGCTTTGGGATGCTACTAAGAATGTTATAATAGAAAACTTATCCTATTATCAAATGCCCAAAACAAAAAAAATATTTTTCTCACTCGCAAAAATCAAAAAAATCACAATCAAAATATGACTATTTTAGGCTTTTACAAGCACTTTAAAATCTATTTTTGATTTAACAAACTATACTAAGTTAAGCTACCACCAGTTTGGAACGCAGATTCTACCGAGAAGAATCAGCAACAAAATCACTTTCTCTTTTACAACACTTGAAAATACAAAGTCATTTTAATTAAATATAATTATAATATGGAAAATATCCTGCATGGAAATCAACACGCAAAATGGTAATAACCGCTATACGCTATCCTGATACAAATGTCTTATAAAATTTATTATGATTATTGCCAATCAGAACATGATAGGCATCTATCATGTTCTGATATTTCACGCTAGAGGAATCTGATCCTACAGTGTCTACAGCTAAAGGATATATTAATTTATAAGAAAATATAAATTTGTATATGTCACCTGATTGTTTATCTAAGCATTATTTTAATATTAGTAAATACACATTGAAAATAAACAATTATCTTACAGAAGGAATCTCTTCTCATAAAAATCACATTAAAAAAAACAGCGCAATAAAACTGTTAAAGAATTCTCACCTTTATTTCTTTAGTTGTAAGTGTCATGTATGCATGCAATCAGAATGTTCTTATGGTAAATTCGTTTAATAATTGTATCGTATATAGCACAATGGAAACACACTCGGATCTTTATCACATAACAAATGAACGCTTGTCCCTATAAACTGATAGTGGCTATTGTATATACTTCTTTTCGGGTCGTAATGGCCCCAGGGCCCCTGTCCACGAGTACGAGTACGAATAAAGCACCTGGAAACCTTTGTTCTATGGACATTAGGCTAATAAAATTAACTTTAAATGACATACCAGAAATACCGGATGTGTAATGGAATACAAAAACAATAATAATTAAATTATTTTCCATTGACCGGATTGCAATTTCTAGCCCGGAATTCGATTCTGTAAGTATTGACCGTATGAATTAGTGTGTATACATAGGTGTAATAATAATACTAACAGCCTATAAATTTCCCACTGTTGGATTAAGGCCTCCTCTGCATTTGAGGAAAAGGTTAGAGCATATTCCACCACGCTGCTCTAATGAGGCTTGGTGGATTCGCATTTGGCAGAATTTCGTTGAAATGAGACACATACAGGTTTTACTTCACGGACGAGCTCTAGATGAATTATGAACAAAATTAAAATGAAAACTCAAACCCATGCAAGCACCACTGGCTTTTGGCATCGATTAAGATATACGCTCTCTAACCACTGGACCATCTTGACTTCTCGATCCCGTGCTCTCGACAACTCCACTAGCTCACTCGCCCATTCAAAATCAACTTTCTCAGGATTATATTGAAGACAACTTAAATTAAAATAAATATAATTATAAGCCATAAAATCAATTCTTTTATATTGTATTATTGAGATTTAAATGTAAAATATACGAAGTATAAACTAATTATAATGATTGCTACGGAACTCACAATCATAAAAAGATATACAATAGATTTTTAATATACCGGCGTAACCCGTTTAACGAGTACAAAATTTTTTAATAGTCAATTTATTTTTCTACCTCAAAGGAGCCATAAATTGAAGAGCGAGACGGATAACCCGATCCCATTAGAGTAAAAGAGACGCATATATCCTGGAACCGCGCTGTAACAATGGACGACGATTTATGACCTTTCCGTTGCTATTGTTTTTAAAATTTACGTATATTAACGTTATTTATACCGTATGTTTGTTTGTGATGCAAATACGAGACAATATTTTCTGTTTTATTGTCACGAAAATAGGAAGAGAGGTAACTTTGAATTCGTTAGTGTCTCTGATTGTATGTCCAAAGCTATATAATCATACATGTATTGATGTATGTCACTTGGGTTCAGTAGTTAAGTTGCGTTCAATATTTCTGAAACATAAGTTAAGAATTTATAATGAAGATATACAATATTTTTTATACTATAGGTTTGCGGACGAGCATATGGGTCACCTGATGGTAAGCGGTCACCACCGCCTACAGACATTGGCGCTGTTAGAAATATTAACCATTCCTTACATCCCCAATGCGCCACCGACCTTGGGAACTAAGATGTTATGTCCCTTGTGCCTGTAGTAACACTGGCTCACTGATCCTTCAAACCGGAACACAACAGTACTAAGTACTGTTGTTTGGCGGTAGAATATCTTATAAATGAGTGGTATCTGCCCAGACGGGCTTTGCACAAAGCCCTACTGCCACGTAAATTTCTTTGACGAGGCAGACGAGGCAGAACTCCAACACAAATAAACTTTGAAATAATGAATATATTATTATCATGTTCAGCAATTACGGTAATACATCGTAAACCTATTAGACCAGAGTACTCGAAGGGTACTCGTCTTAGCATTAAATTTAATAGAGCACAACAAACGACTACTTGGCCAAATAATATAGGTATAAGGTGGAAACATCAAGTTTTACGATAATTATCCCTTATCTACTACGCGCTTAGAGTACTTACACATGGAATTATAAACGCAACGACTTTTAAACTTATAGTCATTATATCTCAGAAAGCTGAGGTTTTTTATCATTGAAAAATTACAAGTCTAAAGACAGTGGGTTGATTAAAAATGTCAAAGGGGCAAATATGAGGTGGCTGAAAACCTCCAGGGGTGGGCAAAAGCAGGCCGGGGTTAATTGGAATTGAATAATATATAGATACCTTCTCAGTTCATTATCTACCATTTTTGGTTATTTTTGGTCAGAGGAAATAATAGATTTTACTTTTATGAATACCAGTGGATATATAAAGGTGTGAAAACTAAAGTATTACTCACATATACGTTCACAATTTTAATAAGCAGTTAACAGGATTGAACTAGGTTTCGTGCAGCCTGACGACACCCTCGTCACGGCGATTGGGCGGGACTTCCGGGAGGCGGCTCGCCTCGCCGAAGTCGGAACGGCTCTCACCGTGGACCGCATGGAAATGCTGGGCTTGAGGGTCTCCATATCCAAAACGGAGGCCCTCCTCTTCCACGGTCCACGGAAAGGACCCCCACGAGGTGCGAATATCACCGTCCACGGGACGGTGATCAAGGTGCAGGCCCAGATGAAGTATCTGGGCCTGATCCTGGACGGTCGATGGAGCTTCGGGCAGCATTTTATCCAACTCGGCCCGAGGCTCATCAACGCCGCTGCCGCTCTTGGTCGCCTCCTTCCGAATGTGGGGGGGCCGGGGTCACTATGCCGGCGTCTCTATTCCGGCGTAGTGAGGTCGATGGCGCTTTACGGTGCCCCGATCTGGATAGATGCCCTCACCACTAAAAATCGGGCCCTGCTGCGCAAGCCGCAGAGGGTCATAGCGGTGAGAGGCATCAGAGGGTACCGTACGGTGTCGTGGACTGCGGCGACACTTCTCGCGGGCGATCCGCCCTGGGAGCTCCAGGCGGAGGTGCTCGCGGAGGTGTACCGGTTCCGGGTTGAGGCCAGGGACCGCGGCGAATGTCCAGGGTCGGCGGAGATCGGGCGGATCAGGGCTCTAGCCCAGCAAGCCCTGATCGTCCGATGGCAGGAAGATCTGGGGTCACCCACGGCGGGCCTAGCGACAGTGGAGGCGATCCGTCCCCACTTGAGTCGCTGGGTCGAGAGGAAGTACGGCACACTGTCGTACAGAATGACGCAGGTACTTACTGGACACGGATGCTTCGGTAAGTACCTGCACGGGATAGCGCGGCGGGAGGAGTCACCCTGCTGCCACGAGTGTGGTGCGCCAGTGGATTCGGCGTACCACACCCTGTATGAGTGTGCTGCGTGGGGGCCCCAGAGGCACACCCTTGCGGCGACTATGGGCGGAGACCTTTCGCTGCCGAGCATCATCAACGCCATGCTCGGTAGCGAGATGTGCTGGTCAGAGATGCGCTCCTTCTGCGAAAGTGTCATGTCGCAGAAGGAAGCCGCGGAGCGGGAGCGGGAAGAGAGTGCCGCCGCTGACTCGCTCCGCAGAAGACGACCGGGGAGGAGGAAAAGGCGCTACGCGCACCTTCTCCCACCGCCTCAATAGGCGCCGCAGGGACTAGGGGGGTCCCAGTACCCCGGGAATCACCCCTAGGTGTTAGAGGCCCGCATAGGTGGGCCGACCGTCAGGGCGTCACGGTAGCATGCGTAAGCGATCCCGTGGCGTCCATCGAAAGACGGAGAGGGTACCGCTGGTTTTTTAGTGGGTAAACCCGGCGTACTTCGGCGCACTCGGCGTCCAGGGCTCCGGGGAGTCCCACACACCCCCCCACTTTCCATCAAGTGGGGGAAGCGCATAATGCGTTTTTCCAGCGAGAAAAAAAAAAAAAAAAAAAAAAAAAGGTTTCGTGCAGCCTTAATCCCTATTAGCAACATTGTCCATTGATGCTATTATAATGGATAATACTAGTTGCAGAATTATTGAAATTCTTAAAATACTTCCTTAAAGATCTTTATCTCCTTGAGTCTTTTATAGTTGATAATACAAATAAGATATACATGCAACATCGGCTTATCAGTGAATCTATACAAAATACTGCAATATTATTGAATGTAGCTAATAATATTTTTTATATACAAACTTATTTTTATTTTGATGGTAAGTAATACTTTGTAATCGAAAATGACATCACAAAAACTGTTTTACTATCAATAATACCATTAAGAAATGATGATGATAATAATGATATGATAATCATCGGTCCTCAGGCACAGTGTTGTGGCAATTTACGCAAGACGGGAGGTAGGAGCTGGATGCAAGTAGCCGGAGAGAGACCACAGTGGCATCCACTAGGAGAGGCCTTTGTCTAGCTGTGGACAAAAATTGGGCTGATAATGATGATGAATCATTACCATTACCATTCTTCATAAGTTGAACATATTAATAATGATGACGGACCCGCAAAAATACTACGCATTAATACATCCTCTCAATAAAAATACCAATAAAACCGTAACGATTTTCTGTGTCGTGTGATAACACCCTAAATAATTTTGGTAAGGTCGTAAAGGAAGAGGAGCGAGGCAAAACGTCTTAAGATAGATATTAGTACCAACTGTTTATTACTTTCTTATCTCGGCCATAAATCTTAAGATGTGGGTCCTATCACATCGCTCCATTAAGCCTGTGTGCCATCAGTGGAGAATTATACTCTTAAATCCTGCTAAACGACATTGGTGGTCGAAGGTGTACTTGGAAACCATTCAATTAACAAGATTTCATCATGCATGTTTGGGATCGTTATGTGGTACGCTGAAGCCATTGTATTATAATATTTGAATCACTTAATAATAATCCAAAGCCATGAAGAGGATTGGAAATAGATGGCTGGGCTGTGGACGTCATGAGAAGTGCTAGAAGAGAGTAACAAGAGATTGAGATTATAGGTTGGTAATCTACCCAGGAATATATATGATTCTTATTCATAAAAACATGAATACAAATCCAAGCGAAACAAACGAGGTTGATGTTTTTTTTTATAAGATAGATAGGTCGGTCAAATAGGCCACCCAATGGTAAGTCACCATAGCCCTACGACATGGGAGCAGTGCAACATATTACCCAATCCTTACTAATTAATCCTGCCGTAAAGTACAATATAGCGTATCTACAGTTAGAAAAAAATAACAAGGTATCATTATAAAACAGACTTCATTAAATATGCTTGTGGTACAGGCTTTATAATTAGACATATGATATCATTAAAAAAGACATTTAGAAAGTAAAAAGAAATGTCAACTTTTATCTTTCACATCTACATACAATAAACATCTTATCTGTCTCGACTTTGCACGTATCATATAATGTTAAATAATAATATAAATAGTTCTTTGTAATCTAAAATTAAACTCATTCCGATTTTACTTTGTACTGAGAGTACAGAACTAGAAAATGAAGCACAAAGCCCATACAAAGTACACGTATTGCTAAAATGCGAATCATCATTCAATATAGAAGCGTTACCTTCTGTTAAAATATGAAGCCCAAGAAGAATTGGTGAAAGATAGAAATGGTTTCTTTTATCTTATAAAAAGTACATTCGTTTTGATATTTATTTCAAACATTTGCATAAAGTAAAAGTAAAGTAACAGCCTGTACTTGTCTCACAGCTGGTCTAAGGCCTGTTTGGAGGAGAAGATTGGAAGCTTATTTGTCAACGCTGCTTCAATGTCGGTAAGTGATAGTTAGTCCCTCGCGGTATTAAAACCCAGAGTAATCACATGAAAATTTAGTAGTTTTGTCTGGATCTGAATCCTCAGTCATCGGTTAAGATGCACGCGTTCTAACCACTTGGCAATGTCAGTAAGATATATAAATTGTATGTAGTATAAACAAACACATCCAGCATCTAATGTGAATATGACTGCTATGATATGTTTATCCCAACGTTTAATGATTAACTTATCTGGGTCAGGCCATTAGCTCCAAACGGATACTCTCATCTGCTTCGTATCATTACAAGATGTTACGGACGTTTAATTTATTAAAATCTAGACTAAGAGCTATTTCCCACGACTCTGACTCAAGCTGTGCACATATATAATTAATTTTTTTTATAATGTCATGTCACCAGATACATATATTTTTTTAGAAATTTTTGACGTACATCCGATTCATGTTAATAGATAAGATTGTTTTTTTTTCGTATAGACGGTCGCAGAAGTGTTCCAACTGGTGATGGTAATAAATGATCACCACTCTCACAAGATCAACATGTCATTGCATCACCAATATACCATGAATCCTGGGAACTAATATGTTATGTCTATTGTACCAACTATTGTGCCTGTAGTAACACTGGCTCACTTATCCTTCAAACTGGTTTTTACCAGTTTTGAATACATATGTTGAGTTGGTATAGTATAGTTGGTTTGGTGGCAACCAAGCACCCATATACAAAAGTATCAATCAATTAACTTTGTTCCCATATGTTATGAAATACAATATGAAGATATCCTTAATAACTATCGTTAAAGTAATTTTAACTTTTGGGCAAAATAATTAAAATAAAAACTAATTTAAAAGTAGAAATGTTAGACTTAAAAATAGAAATAATTTTTTAATTACAATTCTTACGTAAAATAAAAACAATAATAATAATTACAAGTGAAGTATCGTTAGAATTATTAAAATTGTATTTGTGTATTTTGTGATTTGGAGTGCGACACATTCCGCTCGATCCCCGAAAACGTATACACCAATGTCATAACTATACCTGTATTAAGTTCTTTATTCGGTGTGACGAGAACAAAGTCAAGTAATTCAGTCAGCCAGTCGTACTTCGTTAAAATCCTTTACTCCGTAATGATATAATAAAAGACTCTTTTGAATGCAATCCACGAATCGCTAAGTGACCTCTTATCTCTGAGCGGTCAGCAAATGGCTGTCATTAGGGGCTCGATAACAATCTACCGTCTCTTTCCGACTTACGTAATTTGTAACTAAGTGAAAGGGAGAGGATTAATTAAAGTTTTTGATGCGAAAAGTCATTGCTTTGTCGTTAAGTGCAGCATTTTGACCTATATAGCTAGTTATCTTGGCTTGGTATTGTGTTACTACAGGAAGGTTTGTTTTACGCTTCTAACTAAAATCTTTAGTAAATTTTGACCAACTTCAAAAAATAGGGAGTTCATCAATTCTTTTTTTTTACCAATTTGACGTTTATTAGTTCAGATCTTTATCAGTAATGAAATAAGAAAAATGTTGTTTTTTTCTTTCGAAATCCCTCACTAAAAAACGATTAACGTTGAGAACGAAAGTGAGATTTATTGTGGCAACACACAGTTAACTAATGCATGTATACAAAAAACATTAATAATTGACTCAACCAATACTCTTAAATTATAATCAATAATTAAAATAAAAACATATAAATGGACATACATAAAAAATTCATTCCAATGTACATATATATTGTATAAAATATATTTCAAATGTATTTCGTTTAATTTAATCATGGTGTTTCAAAATATATGCAAACCAACACAGCACGGGTAAATCAGCTGTGCCGCCGGTAACCATAGCGACGCCAAAACGTTACGCTCTGATTAGTACCAACAATACGTTTGTAATTTAACATAACATACTATTAGTTATGTTAGTAATTAATTCATATCATAAAAGCTTTTATTACGACATTATACAACTTATCGTTTTTGAAATTTTAATCTTTTATGATTTCTATTGTTTATAATATATACTAATGTCGTAAATTTTTATTTGTGTTAATTGTTATTTTATCTTCTGTCAAGCTGACAGGAAACAATGAATCAACGTGATATTTTATCATAGAAATAAATATAATAGGTTTCAAAGTGACACAACACTTTTTTTGACGGAAATTATGAAAGTGAAGCCGCTGGTAAACCCTAGTACATTCAACTCGAGTTATTTAAAAATTATGTGTTATAAACTTGTCATTCTAAATTTAAAAATATTTTTTTTATTTAAAATATTAAGGCTCGTATGATTAAATAATTATCATCATTAGATTTCGATGGGTGGATAAATTAATGATTGTATTTCATCGATAATGAATTAACGATGAAAACTTCTTGATATTACCCTTGATTTCTAATTTAAAGACTTTCATAATATACAATCGTGAAAATGGAACCTATGATTTTATTTAAAGGTTACAAATAAAAGATTCACTTTAAGATATTTTTTTCAGCTCATAAATAGCTTTGTACATCTGTAAGGGGATATATATTACAGATACAAGTGGAATAAACCATTTTAACAGGCAATGTAGTGGAACGGGACTCATAGTCTCATACAAGATTTATAACGCCGCGTTTAGGAGCGTAGCATTACGTTGCGCAACTAAAGTTCAAAACCTTTGGAAATGTCGGTTTGCGCCCTACATAGTAAAGGTCCTCTAAGCCGTTACTGCCTTAATTTTTATTTCGTGACTACCAAAAGTTACAGTTTAGACAAATTAATTTGATTGCAATAAAACAACTGAGTGCCGCAATGCAATTTGTTGATAAATAAAACGTGGTCGATCTGGATCGAGCCCGCTTAGCTATAAAATATATTTATTTTGTACATTATAATAATTTCAGCTCATTACAAACTTTGATTGACATTTCAAATCATATGGAGAACGGTTTTTTTATTTACTAATATTACAAATGCAAGTTTTAATGGATGGTTAAATCATTAATTAAGGTATATTATTCATCACAAGATTCTATGGATGACAAAAAACTTGTTGGACGACTTGTCGACTTTCAAGCAGGATATATTATTATATATATCAAATCAAATAAAAAAAACTTTAAAATGAAGCTACCACTGGTTCGGAGAGTAGATTCTACCGAAAAGCACCGGCAAGAAAAACTGTAGTTACTCTTTTTTAACATTTAAAAAATACAAAGTCATGTTAGTTAAATACAATTATTTAAATTAATATATCCTGTGTGGAAGTCAACAGGTAACTCCACGCTTTTATCATCTATAAAATCTTGTATCGAATAATATGCTTTTTCTAGCAATAATTATTGTTATATAATTGTATTTAACTAAAATAACTTTGTTCCGAACCGGTGGTTTCTTTACTAAATATACCTAGTGTGTGTGTTGTGTAGTGCTTGAGCCTACCCGAATAAAGTATATTTTGATTTTAATTTTCACTCACCAAAACACTAAACAGATCTGAATGAAATTTTCTTCAGAGACATTTCGCCGTCTGAAAGAAATAGGTTATCTTTTATCGCTAAGAACAACTATCATATAAAAAATTGGGATATACATTAATATTGCGTATTTATATCCAAAAGTTGGTTTTTATTATTTCCCAAGTGAGATTCGATGTGAAACTTTACAGAAACGCGCCTCAGTTTCTTTATAGATTCAATTTATACATTTCAATTTGGAATATCTAATTTAGCTTCAAGTGAAAGTGGCTTCGTTCACTCTAATTACAAGTTTTGAGATTCTCTAAAGTGATTGATTCCTGTTAATAGTAAAATCGTAATGGCCTCTGTATTTCCAATATTATTTAGAAGATGAGGATGATAATTTAAACATTAGATTTTATTTTTTATGATATAGTAATGAGGGAATCCCATAGACAACGGCACTTTTAGAAATATTAACCATTCCTTACATCGCTTATACAAAAACTCTGATAAGTAACAGCCTGTAATTTCTCACTGCTGAGATAAGGCCTCCTCTCCATTAAGGAGAGGGTTTTGAACATATTCCACCACGCTGTTCCAATACACGTTGGTGGAATGCACATGTGGCAGAATTTCGATGAAATTAGACACATGCAGGTTTCCTCACGATGTTTTCCTTCACCGCCTAACACGAGATGAATTAGAACACTAGTTGAGCACATATATCTAGTGGTCCTTACCTGAGTTTGAACCCGCAATCATCGGTTAAGATGCACGCGTTCTAACCACTGGGCCATCTCAGCTCAAAAAAACTCTGGTAGCTAAGATGCTATGTCCCTTGTACCTGTGATTACACTGGCTTAATCACCCTTCAAACCGAAACAGACTTACACTAAGTGTCTGTATGGCGGCTTGATCAGAGTCTTACCACAGAAACAGCCTGTTTAATTTCCACTACTGAGTTAAGGTCTCCTCTTCCTTTAAAGGTTTGGAGCATATTCTACCACGCTGCTCTAATGCGCATAATAATGTTTATTTGTTGTTGAATTGTGTTTTATATTGTTCTACAAAATATATTTAGATTAAATATCCTAAGTTCCTATTATTAATATTGTAAATGCAAAAGTGAGTATCTTTGTTGCAATTTTTCTCCTTACTTTTCAGCCGATCATCATGAAATCTTGCCTGTCTGCGATGTCATAGGTACTCGACGACGTCCATTATATATTAAATAAGATTCTAAAACCCAAAACATAATGGTTTTTAGTCCACCTGTTCTTCCCAGTATGTCTTCCATATCATGAATGTTACTTAAGACTGTTTACTCTTGCAACAGTTAAGCTTTGACGCGCCAAAGGCTATTATACCATCATATATGACATATCTATGTAAAGTAAAAAGTAAAGTAACAGCCTGTAAATTTCCCACTGCTGAGATAAGGCCTCCTCTTCCATTAAGGAGAGGGTTTGGAACGTATTCCACCACGCTGTTCCAATGCGGGTTGGTGGAATGCACATGTGGCAGAATTTCGATGAAATTAGACACATGCAGGTTTCCTCACGATGTTTTCCTTCACCGCCGAGCATGAGATGAATTATAAACACAATTAAGCACATATATATAGTGGTGCTTGCCTGGGTTTGAACCCGCAATCATCGGTTAAGATGCACGCGTTCTAACCACTGGGCCATCTCAGCTCTCATATCTATGTATATGTGTAAATAATTATATATTATTTGCATAATAAGGCTTTTAATATAGTTTAGTTATTCTTACTGAAAGCTATTTCTTACTTCATCATATCGTATTCACAATAATAGTGTCATGTTCTGATCCCAAAGGATCAAGAACTTTTCGAGAAATATTATGCTTGAAAAATGTGTTATAATGATTTTATTATTAAGCTCCTTATATAACTAAGGCAAACTGCGAAGGCAAACGATAATGTATATTAAATATTATCAGGGTTGAATCAAAAATACTTTATAACTGTCCAAAGTCTACACGAACGATGTTACGGGCGTGACTGGCTTAAGAATATTATAAAAACGAAATGCATTAAAACGCGACCCATTGATATTTGCGAATTCGTGTCTGCTCGACCCGAGTGTCGCCGAAAGGCGTTCGCTTATAAAGTATAATAATGGTGGGTTTGTGTAAGCTTTCAGCGCTCACTAATCGGCTAATCTACAATAATGGTTCGTTGCTAAATGCCCCACGGCTGGGCTAATGCTCATTTTTGTCATGAGGTATTAAGTTTTTGCATCGTCACACTAGGTATATATAACTCAGTCTAAGATTGCCCGGGTTTGAACGCACAATTTCCAACCAAATTCAACTATCAAAATTATTCAAATTCAATATAAAATCGTCAATAACATTAGTTTGTTAAAGGATACTATAGAACTAATGACTTCTTAGAAGAAATACCTTCGTAAAAATTACTTCGTCATACATGTTAAAAAAATTATAAATAATATAAAAAGAAGATCCGGCTGATTTTCTTTCATCTCAGGTCTGAGACGTGTCTTTGCGAACTAACGGTAGATTTCTTGCAAATCAATAAGTGCTATACTTGAATACATATTTAAGATTATGACTTAAGACTGTATTTCAGTAATATGGTTATTACGTGTGACTTCTTAACTTAACTTGAAAGCTGTCCTCGGCAACGCGATATACGAGCCCCAATTTTTAGTATATGTTACAGCTCTTACCGGGGCAATGCCTATATAGTGTTTAATAAAAAACACGTAACTTATCGTTTAATATTGCACATAAAAATAAAAACAGCGACATGTTTATCGCTTAATTTTAACAAAGCGATGTTTGTCAAACGACGGCTAATTTACGAGTTACGTTTATATAGAAGGTATAAAGTTTTTAAAGCGTCCAGAGTAAAGCGCTTTATTGCTTTTTTTGTGAGAGCAAGGGCGAATCGTGACGATAAACTACAATAAAGTTTATATGACAAATTATCGCCGCTTTACGAAAATAAATTTGAAAGGCTAAGCTCGTTTTGATGTGAATAAGTATAAAATATGGACGATACATTCGTGACGATGATTTCTTTATCTTAAATTATTCTTTATTTTATTGTACGTTTTCTTTTTACTTATATAATTTCGCATCTATAATATTAGTAAGTCTCTTGGTATGAAGAAAATTTGAACCCTTAGGAAGAACTCATAGCTTATTTTTTTATGGTATAGATTGGCGGACGAGCATATGGGCCACCTGATAGTAAGTGGTCACTATCACCCATAGACAATGACGCTGTAAGAAATATTAACTATTCCTTACATCGTCAATGTGCCACCAACCTTGGGAACTAAGATGTTACGTCCCTTGTGCCTGTAGTTACAGTGGCTCACTCACCCTTCAAACCGGAACACAACAATACTGAGTACTGTTATTTGGCGGTAGAATAACTGATGAGTGGGTGGTACCTACCCAGACGGGCTTGCACAAAGCCCTACCACCAAGTATTGATTACACATGAAGACCCCTAAAACACAATCCAAAACGCGGGCGACAATTAGTCAAAAAAAATCGCTTTGTTTATAATACAGGGGATAATTTTATGCAACATCTGAATATGACACAAAATGCTTGATCAGATTTCGTATGACGTAACGTACTTGGGCCTTGTTTACTGAATTGTGCTGACCTTGAACAGGATGACACTCAATATTTCGTAATCATTGTGATATAATGACAAAATGCATAATTGCATATTAATACGATCACGTTTTGTATAACGTGTCATATATTGTTTGCATGTTATTGAAAAAATACTTTTCAACTAAGACAACAGACAAACATTCGAAAACTTGTCAGCTTTCTTATTCCCCCCATAAATTACCATACAATAGAAGAACAGGCACTTTTCTAGTACCTAACCGACTACTGGAACTGCTATTCCTTAAACCTTACATTATTTATAAGTCTAGATACAGTTAATGCTGAAAATAAGTCGAGTAAAATAATGTCCAACTCTTGGCCAGTACATGCATGCTCGTCAGGGCGTCACGGTAGCATGCGTAAGCGATCCCGTGGAGCCCACCGAAAGACGGAGAGGGTACCGCTGGTTTTTTTTGTGGGTAAACCCGGTGGGCCTGGGCGCACTAGGCGTTCAGGAAACCGGGGAGTCCCACACACCCCCCCACTTTCCATCACGTGGAGGATGCGCGTAAAGCGTTTTTCCAGCGTAAAAAAAGTACATGCATGCTAGTAAAGTATTCATGCACAAGTATGAAGGTTCTCGAGTGCTTTACAAGCTGTCACGCAACCAAGAAAATATATTTGGCTCGTTTGTAATTACCTAAATTAAATGTATAATCTATGCCTTTTATATAGAACTAGCAGTCGCTCGCAGTTTCGCTGGCGTCTTAGGGTGTTGGTTGTCATGTGTAAATGTAAAAGTAGTATATTCTTGCTTGGAGTTCAAGTTTAGTTTATATCAAATTCGGTTTAGGGGTTTGGTCGTGATAGAGCAACAGACAGACAGACAGATAGAGTTACTTTCACATTTATAATATTAATATAGATTTACCCAAATAGAATCAAAACCCTAATTAATCATTCCCCTTAAGCTGAAACACGCCAATACGCGAATATTTAGAATAAGTGATGCGTGATAATGCTTTGAAACGGATGCTAAGTCTTAAGAGATTCGTATCTTCTCAACTTAAGATAATATAGGAAACTGCTTTCTTAGATGAGAAATAATTGTGGGAGTAAGATTATAAGAATACCTCTTGTTGAAGAGAGTAAAGGAATATAATGAGTTTCTTCTGCAAAATAGTTATGACTACACTTAGAGTTGACATTGGTTGGAAATTCAAACCTTTCGATTGGTGGAACTCAATCATTGTAAATACATGTTAGAACTCTTTCGCCTCTTGGACCTCTCCATATTAGTTCCAAATTTGAGTCAGCAATAAGTTAGAACTGTCCACAATAGCGCGTTAATCCACAGTTATTGTATGAATGATAAATATCATCAATATATAGAGAGGTGATAAATCTCGTCCCACCCACCAGGGAGCATGCAATAAGCCACCGCGCTATACATTACCCCGCGACATCACTTCCTAATTTATAGCTTCACGCGTCGCTGGTCTATTACATTAGGATAGGGTTGGCAAAAGTTAGCATTTTGAGAACACGATTTTTTAAACTTCATTTAATTATAAAAAAGTTAGTAACGTTATAAATTCTACCTAGTACAGTGTGTTCATTCAAAAAAGACATTGCTTGGATCATTTTAACTTTGCCTTTTAAAATTACGAGAATAAATAATTGATTAAGTAACATGTCCGTCCAATTACCTTTTATGAAAATTTGCATACTTTTAATTTAATATCATTGATTAAGTTAATTTGGTGAAAATAGTGTTATTACAATATTAAATTTTATAACGTTTAAAAGTGATGAAAGCCTCTTCCAATCAAATATATTGATAATTTAACATCATCTAACAAAACTATTAAGATTAATTTATTTATGGGGATCGCATAAACATAGTCTATTCTCTGACTCTCATTACACGAAAGGATCATACAGAGATCAGAGGCAGAGCTGACGACTTTACCTTCCACACACAGAAGAGTACTATTACCAACTTACCTCCAGACTGCTCCAGGATCAACATAAAACCAATCATTTATTTGATGAGCTCAACCCGGGACTGAATGCTGCTGACGTACAAGCTAACCTCCAACCCAAAGAGACTGGAATCAAAATATATTCAATAAACTGATTCACACAATTCATTAATGTTAATAAAATTCATTTTCGAAACATTCCCAACAGTTATTATAACAGTAATGGCATATGGGTTTTATAATTTAATTCGTAATAACTATATTATGCTAATATAACAAAATGAATTGCCACCGGATGCTAAAATGGATTAAACAATTAATGAAAAACAAAATTAAGTCTGACCTACTTTTGTGTTTACGGCAAACATTATGTATCGCGACTGTGTTCGCTGTCTCTTTCGCACACCAAACTGAAATAACATATATACGTGATAATTGTTATGCCGTTGGCTCAGTGGCTAGAATACGTGCCTCTTAGCCGATTGCAGCTTCAAGCTTCTTTTTATAGATGATAAAAAGCGTGGAGTTAATACCTGTTGACTTCCAAGCAGGATATATTAATTTAAATAATTGTATTTAACTAACATGACTTTGTATTTTTTAAATGTTATAAAAGAGTAGCTACTGAGTTCCTTGCGGGTTCTTCTCGGTAGAATCTACTTTCCGAACCGGTGGTAACTTCACTTAATTGTAAAATGACGATTCAAAAGTGCATGTAAAAGCCTACTTGAATGAAGTTTATTTTGATTTGATTTGATTTGAAACTCGGGCACCATTGAATTGAAATGTGCATCTTGTGTTTGCTGTTTCAGGGATCGTTACAAATTATCACTGTATCCACCAACTCGCATTTGAGCAGCGTGATAAAGCATACTCCAAGCCTTCTCCTCAAAGGAAGCGTAAGCCTTATCCCAGCAGTGGAATATTAACTGACTTTATCTTTCTCTGCTTTATGTACATACACTGTAAACCGAATTTAATAATTTACATAAAAAGATATAAAAAGAGTGGCATTCTGATAATGATATACCGGACCCGTGAATGAGCATTCACTATTTAGTCAAAATAATAAATGTTGTTCTATTTGCTGTCGAACCCTTGGCCCTTGGAGTAGTGGTGCAAAAAGCTTCATCAAAAGTATAACACCTTGCCTCATTGCCTCCACTGGTGACAGGAGGGCTGGTTCGTTTGCCCAAAGGATCGGAATTGCGATTCAACGGGGAAATGCTGCTAGCATTCTTGCCACCATTCCACGCGGTCAAGATTTATACAGTAACTGGTTTAAGTTCATATTTGTATATATTTAAGAATTTAATGTTATTATGTTACTTAATTAAAGCACATAATATTAATAAATACGTCTTTGGCCAGCGTTTAAAAAAAGGCAGCGAAATAAAAAAAAACTGACTGAGCTAACTTTCCTGTTGAAGAGATCACAATCTTTAAAGGTGTTATCTACCCAAACCCTTGCACGTCGCGTAGCTATCGGGGACAACTTTCCTTTTTATGACGTCACACTTCCATGCACATAAACCATAGCCACAGATAATGTGTATACGTTATTCACTTTTATATTGTTAACTTGGTACTTGGACAAGCTTTTTTTATGATATAGATAGATAGATAGATAAGCAAATGGGCCATCTGATGGTGGTCTTGTTACGATCGCTAAAATGTTATGTCCCTTGAGCCTGTTACATTATCTTACTCATCCTTCAAACCTATACACAACAATATTGAGAACTGCTATTTGACGTCACAATATGATGCTTAAAGCTCATAACTGATAAAAAATAATTAATAAATATTATTCTATGTAGAATGATGATATCGTTCTCACCTATGTATATGTATGGAGACAGTGTCGCAAGGGAACCAATGATGCCCTCTGTGTACCTTTTTTTTCGTGCTGGAAAAACGCATTACGCGTTTCCCCAACGTGATGGTAAGTGGGGAGGGGTGTGGGACTCCCCGCTTCCCTGGACGTCGAGTGCGCCCAAGTCCACCGGGATTACTCACTAAAAAAACAGCGGGAAGGAGCGCATCACCGACTAGCACATCTCGCTACCGAGCATGACGTTAATAAAGGCTCGACAGCGAGAGGTCTCCGCCCATAATTGCCGCCAGGATATGCCTCTGGGGCGACTCCTCCCGCCGCGCTATCCCGTGCAGGTACTTTCCGAAGCATTGGTACCCGGTAAGTACCTGCGTCATTCTGTACGACAGTGTGCCGTGCTTCCTCTCGACTCAGCGACTAAGTGGTCCTCTGTGTACGGGGGGTACACAGAGGACATGATGCCATGATACCTCATGATGCAATGAAACCGCAAATGCAACCAGAACAGTTCAAGCGTAGGACCAACTACTTTACATGCTTACCGAGGCACTGCATCACGTAAATGATTAAAAGTATGGCATGGCGTTGATATTTGTTGTTATTCAGACCAGTTTTATGACAAATTTCATCAATTTCGGTTCAGCGGTGAAAAAGAATTAAAGCAACAGACGGGCTGATTGCCAGAGTTATTTTCGCAATTATAATATTAGTATATTTGGTACTGATTTGGTTGTACCACAACATTAATTCGTATAGTCTTGTATGCGTCACGCGTCGGTTAATAGTGACCGATTATCACTTGCTGGTTAACTAATGTTTACGAGTCACCTTCCGGTGTGTATCTGATATTCATATGTAGGCCGGTGTGTGTCTGGTGACCATTCTTCATAAAAAATCAAAATCAAAATAAACTTTATTCAAGTAGGCTTTTACAAGCACTTTTGAATCGTCATTTTACAATTAAGTGAAGCTACGACCGGCTCGAAAATTAGATTGTACCGAGTAGAACCGGCAAGAAACTCAGTAGTTACTCTTTTTCAACCTTTAAAAAATACAAAGTCAAGTTAGTTAAATACAATTATTTAAATTAATATATCCTGCTTGGAAGTCAACAGGTATTATATAGTATTGCTATTTGTATTTGTGCAGTGGTGATATCCTGGACGTGGCCCATTCGCAAGACCGCCGGACTATTTAAGCAAAACATATATAAATATCACTAACAATATCAATTTTGCGAATGTATTAAGTTATAAACTTATTTAAAAAATCTGCTAAATAAAACATATTAACTAAATACAAGACCAAATATAAATACAAAGGTAATAATAACTTCCTGTTTTAGATGTTAGGTACTTAAAAAGCGTTGAGTATATATTTGTCGATTTCCAGGTATTTATATAGAAATCATTTAACCATAATAACTGATTAACTTAGATCTGCCATTTAGTAAAGCATAACTAGTTTAATTTAAATGTGTAATAATCGCGAAAATTTAAGACAACACTTTCTGAGGTTCTATTTAACTATTTTTAGACAAACTTGTATAGAGTATATTTTGAGTTTGACTCTAGTGGTTCAAATAATTTTGAAACTTTTTTTACGAATTTTGGCTTCCGCAATTCAAGGATGCTCTTAGAGCGAACTAAAGGATTTTTTGTAATAAGCGTATCTAACAACACCATTAGCACTTAGAGCATTAACAAAAGCATTCCCAGAAATAGCGTCAGGCAGGCGGACTGACGTAAAAGTCTGCCAAAAACTTACATTAGATTTTTTATATTATTTTATATAAGTTATTTAAAAACAAAACCACTATTTTAGTTATTTAAAAACAAACACATTGAACCGGTACAAAAATTACTGTATCCTTTTTTAAGCTACTGCTTCCTTTGAGTAAGGAGCCACAAAATGTGATGGAAAAAACTCAAAACAGACGCGTTAAATATTTTGTTGACTAAAACAACAACAACCTGTATATTTCCCACTGTTGGGTTAAGGCCTCCTCTCCTTTCGAGGAGAAGGTTTGGAACATATTCGACTACGCTGTTCCAATGCTGCTTGGTGGAATACACTTGTGACAGAATTTCAATAAAATTAGACACATGCAGGTTTCCTCACGATGTTTTTCTTCACCGCCGAGCATTAAATTAATTACACAAATTAAGCACATGAATAATACTGATTATCACCACTGGGTGCTTGCCTGGTTTTGAATCCGCAATCATTGGTTAAGTTTTAACCACTGGGCCATCTCAGCTCTCCTCGGCTGTTTTTTTGACTCAGAATAAAAAATCCAGTTGAAACAAAATCGTGTCATAAGCAGTATGTCCATGATATATGAAAGTTATAGTCACACTAAAATCATAAACAATACAATACACGTGACTAAAAATATATTAAGAACAATTACTGTATTATCACTGACACTCTATCACTGGAGCCCCTCGTCCGTTCCGCCGGCTGTTATGTTATCTCGAAATCACTCAAATGTGTTCCAAATTATGGTACTATTTTGCGAGTGTAAAAGTTTTTAACGGAATTACGAGTAGATTTTCAACGATTAAAAATAACTGTAGTAATAACATATATGTATGTATTTGCAGTTGTCCATGGCACTTTCCATCAGGCGAGTTTCCGGTTCGTCAGCCATCTATGACATAAAATACATGGTTTTTTTCTATAATTCCTAAATTTATGTAGTACTAACGTCCGTAATATACTACAGAATTTGTTTATTTACAATATCACATTAGAAACTTCTGATATGATCATTGTTTCTTAAATATGCTATGTATTATATACAAAAACCTTCATCTCGAATATCTATCTATTAAAAAAAACGGCATCAAAATCCGTTGCATCGAAATATATGTACATAGGGATGTCCCTATGTATACTTAGATCTTTAAAATTACGCAGCGGTAAGCGACTGTGTTTTATACTATGTCATGATATGCAATGCACCTGATACCCTAGCACATAGGTCATAGTGTCTATAACTGTTATAGATTGACTTTTATGTGTTTTTTGACTTAAACTTCTGCAGTGCAGTTCGTATGATGGCCATGTGATGGAGCATGGGGTCTAAAGATAATAGATCATCAATGCCCATAGACATTGACGCCGTAAAGAATTATAATCATTCCATACGTCAATGTGCCACTGACCTTGGATTGATGTTATGTCACTTGTGATTATAATTACACTGGCTCACTCAGCCTGCAAACCGTAACACTACAATCATATATATAAGTAGGTACTCAGGAGAGACTACTCAAACGGGTACAAAGATTAGCACCTATTTTATTTATAAAACGCACTTGCTTATTTTTTGACTGAAATCTACCTCAGCTATAAGATATAGAAATATTTCAGACTTAAGAATAAACGAAAGAAATTTTGCAGTTTGATACTATTTTTAATTAATTAATGCTTACAATAATGTAAATAACATTATATGTTTTATTTGAAAATCGGTAATATCTACCTGCTAATAAATCTGAGTTCTTAACTACTAAACTCAATTCTTTCCAGTGCTCTCATGTTCCGATTAGAATATAATTATTACCCGACAATGTTAAAAGATAGTTAATGATTTGGAAAACAGGCGGCTTATCGACCTTTTTATAGTAGCAAGTCATAGTTCAGTCATTAATCACGTTCAAAGGCGCCGCGTACTTATGTATCAACTTTGTCGTGAGACGAGCTGTGACCGTGGCTTGTCTCCTGAGGACTTTCGCTGAGGAGACAGCTTTATATCATCATTATACAAGTATAATAGAAAGACAAAGTTAACTGATATTTAGCTGAACTATTTGTAGCCTGCGGTTTCGTTCGCGTTTTAGGCATTGGTCGGTATTTGATTTGTTTTAATGTTTTGTCGGTCAAAGAGCAGACTGACAGGCAGACAGACTGACAAAGTTACTTTCGTATTATAACATCGGGATGCAGTGAAGACTTGCGTGTTCGTATTGATATTCAGTGGCATATATAAGTTCTTAACTTTAATTGGAATGTTTTCGCGGAGACTTTTATATAGTAAGTAAAGTAAAGTAACAAGCCCGTAAATCACCCACTGGGCTAAGGCCTCCTCTTCCATTAAGGAGAGGGTTTGGATCATATTCCACGTTCCAATGCGGGTTGGTGGAATGTACATGTGGCAGAATTTCAATGAAATTAGACACATGCAGGTTTCCTCACGATGTTTCCCTTCACCGCCGTGCAAGAGATGAATTTTAAACTTATATATAGTGGTGCTTGCCTGGGTTTGAACTCGTAATCATCGGTTAGATCATTACGATTTGGAATCATCGGATTTGGAAGAAATTTTACAAGTAATATAGTTTATACATCAGAATAATACATAGGCTACAATTTATAATGATTTTATGTAACTTGGTCATAATATAACGATATATAACAATTATCAGTGCGAAGCCGGAGAGGGTCGCTAGTTAAATATATTCAAATACATAAATGTTTACATTCAACTTTCAATCACAAATATCTCATGTATAAGAATCCACTTAACAGTTTTCAACGATTTTCAACAATTCCAATCAATTGAGAATGTTTGTTCATCTGATAATGACACTTATGCTGGTTACCTTTAATTAGTCAAGCCGCCTCATAATGTCCTCTGTGAAGGTAGAGAACCGGTAAAACATTCAGTAATTAATCTTTTTTCAACGGACGGACAGACCTCACTGGCATTAAAACGCTCGAGATATTATTTTTATATAGTATTTACAAGATGTGTTTGTAAAAAGTATTTTAGGAAGACATCAAAATAATACGTTATTTTAAGAACATTTTTCAGTGATGTATTTTTATGTTATTTCAAGTATTATTTACTTAAATTAAATAAGCGGCCCGTCCTAGCTTCTCACGGATGGACATCAGTTCTTTTTAACGTAGATCTGTAGATCTATAAAAATAGTAATATTCTGTATGTACATAATTTTATTATATCTCAAAGGTATTAGACAGTGTTTCCGATGAAAACTCTCTGGCGGCTTTTTAATTTAAACTCGAGAACTCAAATCTGCGTCCTCACGAAATTTCATCTAAATTGGTTAGGCAGATAAACTTGAAGAGACGCCTTAATTATATTGGTATATAATAATTAAAGAAACAAGTAACTTGTCAATCTAATGGTATAGACATTCTTGTAAAATGACTTATTTTATATGAGTATGTATTGTTTTAAAAAATGAATATTATTAAAAGTACAAGTAATAATAATTGCTGAAATAATACGATTTAGAGTACAACAATTAAAACGGTTTATTGAAAAAATTGCAGGTGACATAACGAATTGACAAGCGCATAGAAAAAGTTAAGAGATGGACAATAAGAATTATTAAAGAGGTTAGGCGTTGTTTATATTCTTCCAACAATAATTAAGCCCGAAAGCTGAAGATTCGGGTTCACTCCGGGCAAGGACCTCTGAATTTTCATGTACATTTGCGTTAGTAATTCATTTCGTACTCTGCAGCTAATGAATAAATCGTGTGGAATCCTGCATGTGTCATGAAGTTCTGTTATGTGTGTTGCTATGTGTTCCAAATCTTTCAAATGCTAAATATACCTAAAGAGACTTAAGCCGAACTGCGGGATATTTATTGTTTATATATAATTTTTATGCTCATTGACTAACTTATACCAAGTTTGTCGACGAGCATATGCGCCATCTGATGGTAAATGGTCACCACCACGCAGAGAAAATGCGTCACCAATCTTGGGAACTATGATGTTATGTCGTTTGTTCCTGTAGTTACACTGGCTCACTCACTCATCAAACCGAAACACAACAATAATGAGTACGGTCTTGCACAAAGCCCAACAACCACGATTAATATTACACTAATTAGCCTATTGTTTAATTTACTTATCGTGAAATCAATGATTTATTTATGTTTTAACAAAACTCTAATTTAAAATCACGATACAATAATAATCGTCGCCTTTAAATAATTGTTATGAATATTTATTTTAATACAAAATCAACAAATTATCGTAAACAATCTATTGTTGAGAGATTGCAAGTGCATTGAACTGCGGTCACTGACCTACCACAAGGATCAAATGACCTACATAAGTACGTCGCGTTGAATTGTGAGCCCTACATCGATACATTACGAGCGGTTTTAGATTAATAACTTATATGTATTTACCATTACAAATCATGTTTGGAGCTGATATAAGATTTTTATAGTTTAAATTTGCATTCAGAACGTAATTATATAATATCATAACATTAATAGCAATCATTATTATGTAATGAAGTTTCTTTTCTTGTGTTTTGTTTTTTATGTTACAGAATTACTTCTATACTATATATGTATATATTTTAAATAATCCTATTTATGTATCGATCACGGCTTAATATAATGGGCTTTATAATTATTATTTTTTTATCGCTTAAGATCAAGAGAGCATTTTCGTGACTAATATTTAAATATTTCTTTTTGTAAGTTTGTACATTAACATACAAGTTTCATCTTTGGTCTCCCTTCAAGTACAACAAGAACTACAACAGCCTGTAAATTTCCCACTGCTGGGCTAAGGTTTCTTCTCCCTTGGAAACATATTGGTTTGGAAACATAATCCACCACGCTGTTCCAACGCGAGTTGCTGGATGCACAAGTGGCAGAATTTCCTCACGATGTTTTTTCTTCACCGTCGAGCACGAGATGAATTATAAACCCAAATTAAGCACATGAATATTCAGTGGTACTTGCTTGAGTTTGAACCCGCAATCATAGGTTAAGATGCGCGGGTTCTAACCACTGTGCCATCTCTCTCCCTTCAAGTACAAATGACTTGAGAGTGATCGCGCCGCGGTTAAATAAAACATATTCAATTATTTTTAAATATACACTTCCAGATTTTTCGTCGCTATGAGCGATTGAAAAGTGTTTGTTACAATAACAATTTCTACGGTAAATTATATGTTGTTATTCAAACGAATTATTTATACTTAAATTCAACCTTCACGGTAAATAGTTGAATGAAATTAATAACATATTTTCAATGTGTTACGGTAATAAAGTTATTTTTCTTGAAATTTTACATAACGGACTCTATACAAGATTTTTTTAGACGTCATAGACAATATCCCTTTTCTAAGGCAGGTTATCTGTTCACCAATAGAGTTGACTTAAAGACTATAATGGAAGCTTTTTACTTAGTGCTTTATGCAATCCCGTCTGGGTAGGTATCGCTCATCTTTTATTCTACCTCCAGACAATAATCATTAATATTGTTGTGTTTCAATATAATCAGTATAACTACAAGCTCAAACGATATATAATCTTAATTTTTAAGATTGGTGTTACTTAAAATGATAAGTATTATGTTGGAGGAATAGTTTGTATTTTAAATAAGTAGGTTATTTATCTTGCAAATAAAAACTTGGTTGGTGAGTTATTGAGAATTTTACATAAAATATAATAAATAAATAATTGCCATTAAGTTGCCATTGCCAATAAGTTGTAACAAATAACGGGGTACATATAATTGATGAATATTAAATACATATTTTTACAAATGGATTCAAATATTTTCTTTAAAATACGACATATATTTCCCTGCAACCTATTATTTCATACAGTATGGAACTTGACGTCTAAGGGCTATAGTGATATATCATCAGGTCGGTTTTCTAGACCGTTTACTACACGAGTTATCAATAATAAAAATATATTTGCGTCCCTTTAAGCATAACAATACTTAAATTGTTTTAACCTTCTGTTTAAACGTATTTATTTATTATAATTTTATTGTAATCAATCAATACATTAGGTTTGTAATCGTAAGTAAACATTTCAAGATAAATCCAAGTTGCACAACAGTAAAGCAAAGCTCTGTTTAAGGTCACAGACCCGTTGACCCTAAACTGGGTGACGGACGAACCTAGCGCTGATTATTTACTATTTAATCCTTTAGAAAATACATTGAATAAATTAGACTTAGTTTTGAATAAGATTAAAGTTACAACTAGTTTTGCTCAGCGATTTTACCTGCGATATATGTATTTAAAGAAAAATGCAGAATGCTGATTCTTATATGATCCGGTAGTAAGTAGTCTTATCTGGCATAACTATTGGCAGTATAAGACCAATATTAAACACTCGTTACATCAGTGTTTAATATTGGTTGAAAGCTGAGATGGCCCAGTGGTTAGAACCGATGATTGCGAGTTCAAACCCAGGTAAGCACCATTATATATGTGCTTAATTTGTGTTTATAATTCATCTTGTGCTCAGCGGTGAAGGAAAACATCGTGAGGAAACCTGCATGTGTCTAATTTCATCGAAATTCTGCCACATGTGCATTCCATCAACCCGCAATGGAACAGTGTGGTGGAATATGTTCCAAACCCTCTCCTTAATGGAGGAGGAGGCCTTATCCCAGCAGTGGGAAACTTACAGGCTGTTATATTACATTAACATCAGTAATACACCACCTGATCATTGACCAAGTCTCGAAACAAGAGAAGGCAAAAGAGTCATCCTTCTCACTCACAATTTAAATCAGAACACAATACTAAGTATTACAGGTAATATAAAAGCGTTACACTTATGTATTGACAGTCAAATCAAACCCCAAAAGTACTGACGACAGAAACTCAGGTCTTTTTTAAGCGACTCCAAAAAAAGGAGTGTTCTCAATTCGACACGTATATTTTTTTATATAAGATTTTAAATTAAAATGGTTATTTTTATTATTAAAGTTATTAATTTCGGGATATTTACCATGTTTTTTTATTTTTGTTCGGTGGAGCTCGATATTTCGACATTGTCTACGAATGTCGTGTTCACTTAATAACTTTTTTTTTATGTCTCTTCGCCGAGACGGACGATTTTGAGTAAAAAACAAAATGTAGAAATATTTACATACGATCGGCCGATTTCAATAATACGTGTTTAAATCAAATTATTTTATTACTTTCTAGTGATCACTTTGAAGTCAGTGTTATTTTTTAAAAAATATATTTTACAGTCAATTTTATTATTTTGCATTTCTATATCAATATTATAAATGTGAAAGTAACTCTGTCTATCTGTCTTTCGCGATCCAACCGCTGAACCAAATTAGATGAAATTTATAAGGTATGAAGCAAACTCGAACTCCAGGAAAGAACATAGGCTGCTTTGTTTGCCTGTCACATGACAACCAACACACTAAAACGAAGCCGCGGGCGACTACTAGTATTAAATAAAATTAACGAATACTTTTTCGCCTGTTTGTTCAGTATCTAATTAGAGGTAGGGCTTTGTGCAAGCCCGTCTGGGTAGGTATCACCCACTCATCAGATATTCTACCGCCAAACAACAGTACTCACTATTGTTGTGTTCCGGTTTGAAGAGTGAGTGAGCCAGTGTAACTACAGGCACAAGGGACATCTTAGTTCCCAAGGTTGGTGGCACATTGATGATGTAAAGAATAGTTGATATTTCTTACAGCGGCAATGTCTATGGGTGATGGTGACCACTTACCATCAGTCCGCCAACCTATTCCATAAAAAAAGAGGTCAGTTAAAACGCTTCGAATGGAGCTGATTCGTCTACCAATCTGATCTAACCACTGAATACAACTCACTGGTAAAAGGTACATATCGCCGGGCAATTTATTTGTCAGTGGCTTTTTTCACATAGACAATTACAAACTAAAACATTAATTGAAATCTATTTAATAATTTTAACGTTTATTGGTTAAAAACAAACATATATGTTATGATAAATATAGTTGTTATTATAAGTCCAGATATACTTTTTGCTTTTGATTGTATCTATTTTATAGGTAATTAATATTTTTGTCTTCTCTGTATTATTGTGTGCTTACAATTAAAGGATTATTTTATATAACAGTGATTTAGCTAAATACCAAGCCGTTTGTCAGTTCGATTAACATTTATGGTCGCTGTTTCGCTGCTGAGACTCGTATTGTTGTATCATAATCTAAATACTTGTAGCTTACCTTAATATATGAATCGTTTAAAGCTTTATTTTCAATCTAGTGATCTGCTTAGGCTCCACACGGGTAAAACTTATAAATTTACCGGTGTTTGCAGTATTGTCCATGTATTATAAGCTTTAGCCTAAGCTTCCTCTCGAATCAATCTATCTATTAAAAAACCGCATCAAATTCCGTTGCGATCTAAGCACACATAGGGACAGACAGTGGTTAGCGACTTAGTTTTATATTATGTAATGATTGTGATGAATTTGGTTATGTAGTGTTATTGTCAAACCGTTAAAAGATTGATGGAGCTCACTGACAAAATACACTTATCTACAAAAATAAGGGACATTTAAGCTCTCTAGATGGTGACTATTTACCAAGCAGCGCATACGACCGTAAGCTTACCTATATCGCAAAAAATATAACATATTTACTTATCAGATTATATAACTAGATTAAGGATTTTAATACTGCTCAGCATCGTTGAGATATTCACTGCTAAAGCGACTATTAGAGGTTGATATACTACATTAAATGACCTGAATATAAAACTCTATTAAATAGAAATATATGTTTTAAACTAGTACACTATTTCGATTAGCATACTTTTTTATTACTAAACTTGCACGGGTTCATTGACCTGACTATCAGACCACACTGACCATGTGACACATTGTCTGACGGTGAACTACATATAACATATATAAAATCCAACAACAAGCTCTGTACTGACAAGACAAGTTTATAACAAAAAGTCTAAATCGATTTTGATCGAACTCCTGCCACGTACGCATGTACTAGTCTAAGCGTATACAAAAAAAGGATATATAAAATATAGAACTAAAGGTGAAATATATATATATACCATACCAATATAAATCCCTAACAAATTTTATATTACGACCTTACGTAAATAAATATTAATTGTTATGGTTGAAAAAAATCTATACGAACAATTACTATATTTTTAATTCACCCATTAATTAGTTCTTTAGAAAATGTACACGTCACAGAGTAGCACATTAACCTCCCCACCACACCCCCAAACGCGACCGACAACAAGTTCCAACATATATACCAGTAAAGCAATAAATAGTAATTGTTTATAGAAACAGCAGAGCGTTATCATTAGCTTTTCTATTATTATTATTATTTATAGTTATCGTTCAGCGATAAACGAGACAAACAGTCCACACGAGACGTAAACATTACAATCATATTAATTTGTATTATTGCATATTATTGTTAAATAAACATTACATTTTAGATAATGCATATAATTGTTTAAGTTTCATTTTACATAAGAATTACTTGCGTTGAGAGTTGAGACCTTAATTAAATATGTACTAATCAAAATTAAAAAGATGTGAGGCCCGATGGCCCAGTGGATAGAACGCGAGCATCTTAACCCACAATTGTGGGTTCAAACCTAGAACCCTAGAATTTTCATGTGAAACACCGTAAGAAAACCTGAATGTATCAAATTTCAACGAAATTCAGCCACATGTGTACCGTGATGAAATATGCTCTTAATCTTCGTCTCGGAGAGAGAACAGACCTTATCGCAGGGTATCTTTCGAAAGAAACCCCAATCCCACCTCAAAAGCTCAGCCTGGAATTTGAACCCAGGATCTGAGGTTTATTATAGCTAGACAAACGTTACTATAAGCCAGTCGTTACTATAAAAATATACATGAAATATTATATATCGAATCTTTAGGCGATAAAGAAAACAGCCACACTGTCATTGGCGATGTTTGAAAGCATAAAAATTCGGAGACAAACATATATTTATATTTAAATTTGGAACTTGATTTTCTTCACATTCAAATGCAATAAGACCTTTTTACTTGATAGTCGATAGATGATTAGACTCTATCCGAATCTAATGGTTTTTTTTACCTATGACTAAAACTCTTGTATCTCTGTCTTGACTTCTAAAACTGTACTCTTTCGTCCTTTGAGTTTATTTCACGGCTTTAAGAAATTGATAAAACATATTAATATTTAAAAAAAAATCAATAGCTAAAAATACTTTACTCTAACGAACAACATCGAAGCTACATGTTAAATTAAAATTAAGAATTTTCTTAAATATGAATATTTTACTGACTTGCTTTCTTCGACTCAGATAAAGACGAGGTTATTTAAAAAAATCAAATGATCTTACTAAATACTATACATAAATGCTTGTCAAATATCGTCGTGGGGTCACCATAATTTACAACTATAGTTCTAGAAATGAATAATGACTCATCAAATCAATAGTATTTAGCTTTTTAAGCATCATGTTTATTCAGCTCCACTTAATCTGTCAAATCACCTAAGTGATTTATTTATCGAGAAGTATTAATGACACAGCATTCAAGCTGGAACGCTGGCCTAGCCTAGGTCTGTGACCTAACCCAATGCTATCAACATGCACACATAGACGTAAAACGCACACGAGCGTAGTTATCGCGTAAATTACGCTTGCGCAGGCGCATGTCGCGTATTCAATAAATTTATTAGCAAAAATAAGAAAATCTGTTTACGATTCGGTAATCTAAATAGCAGTGTGACGTCACTCGAACGTCATCCGCGACACTTGTTTGCAAATAAAATCGTATGATAGCTGTTACATATTTATCTAAACGAGATCATCAAAGATTGTCTTCATTTTTTTTGTATTTATATTAAAATTGACGCATTAAATTCACGACAAACTAGTGTCACGTTTTCGTTCAAACGATTTACAAATTACAAGGAAAAATATTTAAAACATTACCTATTATTTCCAGTCATATTGTCTTTCACAAAACCTATCCATCGTTACTTGGTCGTCCCTTTCTTCTATATCCATCCACGTCCAAAACCATGCTAATAATATGGTGACCAGTTCATTAGAATCACGATTTTTTGGCCAAATAATGCAAAAAAGGCAAATGAGGGAATTTTCAGTATTTGTATCTCTCGTGAACGCGAACGTTATTTGTTACAATTAAGTCAATGTCGTCAACTACTCTTTGACATTTTAAAATCATGTTCTGCAAACGTTCGTAGCTTTCAATACATTCTTCTGATTTTGATTAATTAGGTTTGCCTTCATATAAATTACTAGGTGCAATGACATGACATCACAGAAGAAATTTCTAAAATTGTCAATATTTCTCTACAAATTTTTCGATGTATTAAGTATAACTCGAATCACCCTATCTATTAAAAAAACCGCATCAAAATCCGTTGCGTAGTTTTAAATATTTAAGCTTTCATAGGGATATAGGGACAGAGAAATCGACTTTGTTTTGTACTTTGTAGTGATAAAACATTTTTTGGTTAATATTACGGGCCATCTTGAATTATCCTAAGGCTATTATCGTATCAGTCACAAGACCTTTAAACCGAACATGGCGAAGTTGTCATTAAGTTTGTTCATATTGACCAAGGCAGGCATTGTCAACGATGAGTAACCAGCTAAACCAGATATAAATATTTGGTGATTTCACCAAAAAGGACATGGAGGAACAGTGGCGTGCAATGGGAGAGGCCTATGTCCAACAGTAGACGAATTTGGACTGTTGATGATGATGAAAAAGAGATAATTGCTGTTTACCTAAAATTTGCTACACAGATGCATTTCGACCTATATTAAAATACATCTGTTCCTTCATGGACATTCCGGCTCTTAGCTGAAACAATTTCAATACAAATACACATATTAAAGAATAGCTCGCCGATGAATCAAATGTGTTCAGGTGTATGGAGGTCGTTAAAAGGCAAACATTTATCAATGAGAATTGATTAAAAACAAGAATTACATATCTATATATAAAATAACTTCGGCATTTCGAAAACAAATATTTTCGACTCTTATGTGTATCAGCAAAATAATTTCAGTATTTAATCATGAGTGATTTACTTTGTGGTTCCTGTTATCTTGTTTAACGGTTATTTATTACTCCTATATGTCCTATCAAAGGGTTTAATAAACACGTATATGAAACATTTTTCAAGAAAAATGTTACTGATCCTGTCGAGGTCAATAACCGATCAACGAAGCCACAATCTATATTGTTGTATTCTGGTGAGATAATGCAAATGGCGTGTTTTTGTTATCATTTATTTGCTTTATCCTAATTACAAAGAAAACAATGTTAGAAAATTACAATTAAAATACATATAAAAGGTAATTCTTGGGTTACGTCTTTTTCGACAAAAAACCCTTGAGCTCGGTATACAGTTTTGAGTGATGGGCCATAGTGAATGAAATGGAATGAACCCTATAAAATTTACCTACGGGCAAAGGTCACATTCTAGAGAACCTAAATTATATGGATTCTTGAAGCTTCCTTAAACATATAAAATATGATTTCAATTACAAACACAATACTCGCAAATACAAAAGAACTGCAATGATCAAATGGTTAGTCATATAATCAAATAATTATCAAGACTCGTTCCACAGGGAAAGTCAGATTGAGTCACGTTAAAATACATTACAAGTAAGTCACGTGATTGCCAACCTGTTAACACAATTGGCAAATTTTTAAATGCGGATGTAAAAACATCTGTGGAAACATTTATGTCATACATATTCATGAACTTTACTACATTTTGTCAACATTCAATTGTTCTCCATTGTCTATGTATGCTTGTTGGTTTATTTACTCTTCTCAAGAATGCCGTTGGAGTATAATACCTCATTTCTCATTATTTCGTAAATTATCCAACAAGTTCTTTCCTTATAATCTTCCTCTAGTGACAAGGAAAGTCATAGCTGTTATCATTTTCAAACTTACTATTCTCGTAAACAACTCAAGAATGCTAGAGAAATTTCAAAGAACTAGTACCCGCCCGTGACTTACATACATACGTTATTTAGAATATAAATTTGGGTGCTTTCAAACATTTTCAAAAACAGCATCTTCAAAAAGAGTTCCATCACCAAGCATCCTTCGTGCTTCTTCATACTCAACGTTTTACGAACCAAGTCCAAATAAATTCATGTTAACGTAACGTATTCTTTTGTTTACAAAAATTCTGTCATTGTACAATTTGAATTCGAAATACGAATATTCAAACGTTAAACTATAGTCAGTAATTTGGCTGTGAAGTTAAAAATAGGTCTAAAATTATTTATTTTTGTGAATTTCATTAAAGCATTCTAATTATGTTTATTTTTAATTCAGCGACACCTGCACAATACAACTGTTTTAGAAGGTTGTTTGGTGTGAAGTCATTCTTATTAATACATTTGTTTTGTTCATTTATATAAGAATACCAGCAAACCACTCTTTGAATTATATTGTGTGATGTTTAATTAAAAACCTTCTCTGAAAGATGATAAATATCAAGCCATGTGAAAATATTCAGCTGTTTTTGCGAAATGCCCGTTATAAGAACTGTAAATTTTTTATAGATACATGAAAACAGCCGATTTGAACCAACGGTTAGTACTCATGAATCTGGCCCAAATAATTCAGCTTCAATTCAAAGCTAACACCACTAAAATTTTACGTGCTCTTTGTGTTTATATTTTCGTGTTCGATGGAAAAAAGAAACTATGTACCAGAAGAAAATCTACCACATTATTGCCTGTCAATACTGATTGGAGCAGCGTGGTGGAATATGCTCCATACCTTGATATACCGGAAAAAGACCCCAAACTAAAGTGGGCACTTAAAATGTTCCTAAACTAATATATAGAAAGGAACTTCGTTATACTAGGAAGTTACAGGCATAAAATCTAAAAAGGACTTCAAAATAAGGAAGCTTGGTTCTGGCAGATTATTTCGACAGCTTTGCCCTTTGCTCTTGATCGCAATGAAATTAAAGTTATCAATTTTAAAAAGAAATCTATACGAAAGTGCCAGTTAATATTTAAATTTTCAAAAATAATAGTCTTCCTAGCTGGTCACGTCCACGGTAGCTAATCTCTATGTAGTCGTTGAATCTTAATCAACTGGCCAACTGACCAGGAGAAAACACTGTGCCGAAATGTGTGCGTTAACATAGGTGTTACCCCATTTGTACTCCGACCCGCTGATCTGACGACATTCGCAGGATCGCCGTTGGAGGCTGGATGAGGGAGGCAGAGGACCGAGCATCAAAAGGCTGATGATGATGATACCCCATTTGATGAGACGGAAACCTGATACGATCGGTGAGGATTCAACGAAGAACCAACTACTACGAGGGAATTACGTGCTTGCTGATGCACCTGAGTGTAAACATTACAAATTCCAAAATGCTACCAAGAAATTATTTTTAGGAAAATGTTATGACGTTATTAGAGATAAAGTAAAAATTAATAGTGAGGAAAGTCTCGGCGAAATCTTGAGAAAATTCGATGAAATACTTCGAATACTCTCCTTGATATTAAAATAGTTTCGTTCTGAAATCCATATAATCCAGCTTAAAATAATATTTAAAATTAAAAAATAACATCTGTTTAATTCATATATTATAAATGTTTACGTGCGCGTACACTCGTGTCTTTGACCTTGTTTTCAAGCAAGTCTTCTATCTTTGAGCGTAGTATTGGAAAACAGGGGAGTCGATCTCCACGTAAACAAATCGATAAATTCTTTTTAATATTCAAGTTCGGAAATTTCTCGGGAAATCCTAGAATTAATTACACTTCGAATTATTTGTAGAACATCTCCACAATCTGGCTGATCTATATTACAAGTCGATGACCTGATTAACTAAAAATTACTAGAACTTTCGTTTTTTTTTTATATATCAATACGGACTAAGAAAGGGTTCTACAATTATAAAGGACAACCTACACTCCCCCAATCTTAAGCTTAGATTATTTATTATTAACAATTCTTTTATTATTAAGTACGTTAGATTAATCTATGATTAACAAAAACGAGCCAAATTTTTGACGACCTCCGCGGTCGAGTAGTGTTTACCCCAATTTTTATTTTTTTTATGGTATATGTCTGTGGACGAGCATATGGCCCACCTGATGATAAGTGGTTACCATCATCCATATACAATGACGCTGTAAGAAATATTAACTATTGTTTACATCGTCAATGTGCCACCAACCTTGGGAACTAAAATGTTATGTCCCTTGTGCCTGTAGTTACACTGGCTCACTCACCCTTCAAACCGGAACACAACAATACTGAGTACTGTTATTTGGCGGAAGAATAACTGATGAGTGGGTGGTACCTAGCCAGACGGGCTAGCACAAAGCCCTACCACCAATGTGTACGACATGTCATGGGTACGACACTCCGAGGTCCCGATAAATTCCCGACCGAGTCGACATAGAAAAAGTTCATTAGTTTTCTATGTTATCTTATGTCTGGGTGTTTGTGGAACCGTCATTACTTCTGATTTTCCATAACAAGTGCTACTTACATTGGGATCAAAGTAATGTTTGCGATGTTGTCCAAAATTTAATATCTTAGTGTGCGTGTAGTAATTGGCCAAGTATTGGACGCTATATTTTTCAACGCATTCTCAGCTTTATCTAGACACATAAATAATTAAAGTTTTTAACTATATCAACCCGTTTATTGTCTTCTTTATTTTTAGAATTAATCAAACGAATCCGGACGGACGGCAATAAATTTATACTTGTGTGTTACTAATGTAATTACTGAATAAGTTTGAATATGTTGCTGTTCTCATACTTCCAATTGTAAAAGAGGAAGTTTTGACAGATATTTCATTTGCCAAGTACTCAAGGTATTAGTATTAGTTCCTGAGTCCATGCATGCTGCATCATATTACGGATGTAATCACACATTGTCGCTTAGTGGTAATGAAGGTCGGTTCATAAATATATTCTGTTCAGTTGAAATACATTTTGTAAGTTTAAATATACTGTGCTATGACGTGGAGCTTTGTGCATATAGCTGGGTATGTACCATTCCCTCATCATATATTCACCTGCGAAACAGTATGTTGTGCTTGAGTTAGTATTATTGTATTTCGATTAGAATGGTGAGTGAGCTTGTGTTTCTTCAGATACAAAAGACATAACATCACAGTTCCCAAGGTCTGTATGTATGTAAGAAATGGGCAAAATTTCATACGGAACCAGTATCTATCAGCAGCTAGGATCAATCACCATTGGATGGCAAATTTGTTGCCGTACCGATGCTACAAAATAAACATTATAAATATTATATATTAACTTATGTAATAAATTATTATGTAACAACATACTGTAAAATTTATTTTTATTTGTCTCCTAAAAAGCATTCTCACATTCTTACATGTATTCTTTCAAAATATTGATTTTAGTTTTTCAAAACATTGAGACTATATTCTTCTGTAGTGTAAGAGCTTGCTCCTAGATTACAAATATTTTAAGACCTACCGGAAAAAGTCAGTACATACCGGTTGAGCACAAAGTGGGCAAGGGCAGACATTCTTATCATATTTGAAGAATGTAAATTAAACGAAACTTATCGCTGTCTCCATACGGAAATATAGATAACGAAAATTACAAATTGCTAGTTAATAAAAGACGATATCGTCGGTGTGGAATTGAAATTTTAAATCATAGCTCAACTTGTACTTGGTGATTGGGCTTAGCAAGCGTCTGGGTCTTAGATAACGAGGTTGGAAGGGCGTTAACGAATTGTTAAAGCAAAGTAAAGTAACAGCCTGTAAATTACCCACTGCTGGGCTAAGGCCTCCTCTCCCATTAAGGACAGGGTTTGGAAAATATTCCACCACGCTGTTCCAACGCTTGTTGCTGGAATGTACATGTGGCAGAATTTCGACGAAATTAGACAAATGTAGGTTTCCTCACGATGTTTTCCTTCACCGCCGAGCACGAGATGAATTATAAACACAAATTAAGCACATATAAATAGTGGTGCTTGCTTGCTGGGTTTGAACTCCGGAATCATCGGTTAAGATGTAAGCGTTCTAACCACTGGGAAATTTCAGCTCTTTCGAATCTCGAATTTTTAATTTGGGTAATTTATTTCTAACAGTAACAATGTCCAAGGATGATGGTGACGATTTAAAAGTCTCCTACGTCATCAGCATTACTGGGAACAGAATTAAATCTACACTGCTTCTAATCTAAAACATTAAATAAAAATCAATAATAATATTAAACTAGCCCTTTTTTACTCAATGCATATGTATGTATACACAGTACATATACCAAAATAACATTTTTACAATTTTTGTCGGTCTGTCTGTCTGTCTGTCTATCTGTTTGTTCAGGCTAATCTCTGGAACGGCTGGACGGATTTGGACGGGAATTTCACAATCAGATAACTGATATAATAGGGAACTTAGGCTAGAATAATATTTTGTTTAATTCAAACGGGCACAAGGTCGCAGCCTCAGCTAGTATTATTATAAAAGCAGTAGTAGGTATTTTTGTTTTTTTCTTTCTTACCCTCTTTAAATATTTAAGTTATCGACTCGACGGTCCTGAAATTCTTTCTGTAAATTATTAATAAGTACTATTAAAATATTATTTTTTATAGGTTCAATCTTACGTAAGGACTACAGGTAGAAACGAAAGATATTGATAAATAATTTACTTATACTTAGTACAGCTATGATATCACAAGTTATCATAATAACCTCTGTATCTATTATCTATTTATGTCTGTAAAGTGCGTTATCTAAATAGATGTTGTGACATTTGCACATAAGACATTTGTGTAGTAACCGAGTTATTAAAACACTAAATCATATAATGACGTCAAGTATATGACTTTCTTTTATTAGACGTTAGGTGTACCTTCGAATGGGCTACACTTTTTTATAGTAAAGGTTGGCGGACGAGCATATGGGCCACCTGATGGTAAGTGGTCACCATCACCCATAGACCATGACGCTGTAAGAAATTTTAACTATTCCATACTTCGTCAATGTACCACCAACCTTGGGAACTAAGATGTTATCTCCCTTGTGCCTGAAGTTACACTGGCTCACTCACCCTTCAAACCGGAACACAACAATACTGAGTACTGTTATTTGGCGGTAGAATAACTAATGATTGGGTGGTACCTACCCAGACGGGCTTGCACAAAGCCCTACCACCAAGGAACCACCTGATGGTAATCACCATCGGCCACAGACTTGGTCGTTGTAAAATATTAACTATTCTAGTTTATGTATATCTTTTAAAACATACTTGTTAATGTTTTAGTGTCAAATAAGAATGGGTAACACACTACCGTATTTCTTACTTTATTACAAGTGTTCTAAAATTACACCAATACAGCTACAGCTTACCTACTAGTTACAGCTTATTTGCCCTTTAAACTGGTACACAAAAATCTCTCATTGTTGCTTGACGGTAAAATAGGGGCTTGTATAAAGTTCTACTAACTACTAATTTGAGGATTTCATATGCCATTAGATTACTTAAATTAGGCAGTGGAGACTGTACCTGTACACCATACATGTACAAATATCCTGTACCTATGGTTTGTAGAAGTTCCTTAGATTGACCGCACTGGGCTAAGTTAATTAGGACCATAATATATGGAAGTTCTTCGAATATTATATGAAATTAAATTAAAAATTCGTAGCTTACATTCGTACTACCAGTTTAAGTTAATAGAACAGTTTAAGTTTTACATGACTAATCAAAACATTGGTCATCTTACATTTAATTCTTCTTTGATAAAGGTTTTTTTTTTTTAAATCACCTTATTTTTAACCATACTATACATTTTAGTATAGACCCTTATTTTTAATAATTGTACTTTGTTCAAATCAACTTAAAATTACTCTTTATTCCATTAGGCTCATAAAGGACTTTGTGAATCATCATGTTCAAGTATTTAATTAAATACAAACATATCACAGGCAGCATCAAGTAGATTCTACCGACGAGAAGTAACTCTTTTCCACAATTTTAATTACAGAATAAAAGCATCATCGATATAGCTACAAAACACTGTTATTTAAATCAAGGGCGATTATTTATTGAATATGAATCGAGTTATCTAAACTGTCAGATTAGCACGTGTTAACGAGACGATTGTACTTTATATTGATAGCGGTAGTAATCAGTGCGACCTACATAGAGCGCCGAATACGTATACATTGATAGCGACTGATCGTTTCTAATTCGGTGACATTAACTGGAATAAATATATAAAGTCAAGGTTTGAGCGAACGTGACGGAGAGGCTAGAAGGAAACCGATTATCAGGCTTTGACGTAAATGCTGTTTGATGCGGGTTGTTTACACATGTGGCACAAATAACACGAATTTTTTCTTCACAAGATGCATTAGAGACACAAATTAGTATATGAATCGCTTCTTGTCTGGGTTTCTACTCATAACCTTCCTTTCTAAAGGGTTAGACAACGGCAAAGGTGTAATATAGTTGTTCGTAGTCCATGTTACTTTTCACTGGATGATCTTTTTGGCCGTTCTCTTCATCAATAAAAACACTTCTTTTAAAATTGAAGTATTCTAATCAAATATATAAATTTATAAATAAACTCATTATCGTTCTTTTGTGTTCGAATATACATGACTAAACTAGCAACTTTATACGATTAAACAATAGTAATGATACAATCGCCTTTAGGTGTTTAACTTAAAAATATGTCAGTAATTCAATTGTAGCCCAAATTATCAATGACTTTTCGTCTAAAATCTGAGGTATTTCTATCTGAATGGATAGAAGACTTTTCAAATCAATATCAAGATACGAGAAAATAAAGAGAACAGTTTTACACAATTTATCTGACCATTATTTCCATCGACATAAATAAAAATCCACGTAAGATCTATCAAGTCTTAACGACAAGACTTACATGTCCTCAGATGTAATCCAACTACAAGCTGCAATTAATAGTAATGATCATTAAAGTAATAAACATATGTCTTCAGCTCTAAGTGACAGTCGTTCGCTCTGGATATTTAGTATGATTAGCTTCCGTTTCTTGCAACATAGTTGTCTACAGACAGTTGATTGGACTCTAATTACAATCCTTTACCAGCTTTACCGAAATAAATAACACTGTAGTCCCTCTTCAGACATGATGGATACCTAACACTTCAACTTAAGCTCTAAAAGAAAGCATATTTTCGATTCTCTAGTCGATGTAGAAAAAGTTCATTACTCTTCTATGTTGTCTTGGGTTGGTGATTACTTATAAGATGGTGTAGGGAATCCCTAAGGGGTCGGTTATACAGATTGACATAAACGAAAACTGATTTCCGAGGTCTAAATCACAATCGACCCCTTTTAATTAACACAAGTTCCAATTACAAACTTTCGAGATATTGTATAATTTGTGCTACGTGTACCAACGTTTTAAAAGAATGGCTAATATTTTAAGACTTTATTGATGTTGACGACCTCCGTTGTGGTGTACCGTCGTTACTTTTGATTTTTCACAACACAAGTGCTTTAGCTACTTACAATGGAATCAGAGTAATGTATGTGATGTTGTCCAATTTCTAGTTTGTCCTTACAAAAGCAGGAAGAACAGTGGTGATTTTAAAGTTTTTATGCCAAGAAAACCATGTGTTGGTTAAGGTATCAGGGTTGGTTGGGTTGCATTTCTACTCAAATTTCCAAGGATTACATAACCGATCTCGACATCTTGTTTTAAATCTTATCTCAAAATACCATTATTTATCTTGTCATATTAAAAACTTAATTGTTATTTCACTGTATGTTTGACATTATTGCAAAATTAAAACAAATTTTGTAAGAATTAATTTAAAATTATAATCAATGCGTTGATTTCCATTTGTGACAAATTTATTTTCTCTTCGACGTCTGATCATTATCTAAAATTGAAATATAAATATATTCATTGATATTATTAGGAAATACGAAGTCAAAGATATGGACAGAACATATTGCAACTTAAAAAAAATTAGCAAATTATTATATACATGTATAAATGATGATATCCTGCCTGCTTTCGATCAAGGCTTTCCTCCACGGAGACCAGACAGCTGTATAGGATAAATCGTAGTGCAATCATGCGGAAAACACACAAACACATGCATACATGTAATACGTGTAATATACATGTGTTTGTAGGTTCATGTCCTACTCTCATAAATCAGAAGGGAGAAATGGAGATCTGATACGGAAGTGTTAATGAGATTTTCTTGTTAGAAAAGCCTGCATACGATGGGAATTTAGGCATAACCAAAGATGCAGACCAGCTCGGAAGCAAGTGTGTGTATCTACAAAGAATACTCCATTGAATAGTCATGATGTGCTTCTACGAAAATGGTTCTGTAATGACGTTCTAGTTATAATTATAATAATAATACAAATCGTTAAATTATTATTTTTGAATTAAGAACTTGTAATTTTAATTCAAATTCAATATTAAATCAAATCTTCATTTCGACACGTATTTAGATCACACATTGAAACCAGTTCGAAGCGGTTTAGGCAACCTAGTTTATTATCTTTCTTTTTGCAAACCATTTATTCTATCAAATATTTTGTTAAAGGAATTTCGACACTATTCGTAATGCAAATAGAGTAAGTTTTAATAATTAATGTAGGGTGCATATGATTTTGTGGTAGTGAAGGATAATTTGTACAAATATTATAATATTAAGTTGTGGTGATAAAGTATATGCAAAATAGAGGTCGGCGTATACAAATGTTATCACAAGTGGCCGGTTACTGGATGTAGAGTTTGTAATTATAATTTTATTATGGCTAGTGTATTCGTAATACTGATAAAAATATTTCAGTTTCTAGTTTAACTTATTCACTTATTTTTCTATTTTTTAATCGTTCCCAAATTATCGACTAAGTTAATTGTTATTATAATGACGCCTTTCATCACTATATTTATTATATTCAAAAATTTTTTTTTTTTAAATGTTTTACAAATAAATTGATATGAACAATATGGCAAGAAAAATTTCTTCTGTCTGTTATGAGGCTGTATTAAGACCATTCTCCATCTCCATAAGAAATCGGTCTTAATTATTTTTTTTTTCGAAATTTTAGGTGGAAGACCAATCCTATACACAAATAAGAAGAATCACTAAAACAAAATTAGATGGAAGTAACATTTGTGGTGATGTTTTCAATAGTCCTGAGTCGAATGTTGATGAAACGTGATGGTGGAAATATTTCCTCGAAACACGTTGTTTATCGAAACCCATCAATCCTTCGGAGTTTTCCTCCGCTAAGAAAATTACTTTCCGGCAAAATATAAAGAACAATTAAGCCCTGACCTAATAGAGTATGACCTATTTACAGAATTCTATTAATACACGCGAAGCAGCTGAGATGGCCCAGCGGTTAGAACGCGTGCATCTTAACCGATGATTGTGGATTCAAACCCAGGCAAGCACCACTGACACTGAAACCTGTATGTGGCATATTTCTACGAAATTCTGCGAAACTTGTACTCCACCAACCCGCATTGAAACAGTGTGATGGAATATGTTCCAAACCATCTCCTTAAAGGGAGGAGAGGAGACTTTAGTCCAGCAGTGACAAATTTTCAGATTATAATTGTTGTTGTTATTGTATTATGGACGAGTTTTAGGAAACCTCTTTTCTAAAAATCTTTATAACAACATACCATATAACTATAGCCTTCTCATACAATATTTATTAACAGCAGTATTATGCGTTTAAATTAAAAAAATAAAATATTCGTATAATATAAAATTAACATTTATTAAAAGATACAAATTACTTTGTATAAAGTAATTATTTATAATTCTTAATTACATTTCAACCGACATTATAATGTTGGAATAAATAATGAGATTAAGATCTGAACGGCATGCACTAACCTTTGTTATCCTCGAAACCTCGTATTTTTCTTCGTATTCATATTTGAGTTCATTTAAAAATAGAAAGTCAAAAATAATTGGTTGGAGAAGTTGGTCAAGTTGGAAACCTTTTTTTTATGGTCAGAAAATTGACCACCCGATGACAAGTGGTCACCATTGCCTATAGATATTGTCACTGTAAGAAATGTCGACTATTCCTTGCATTCGAAATATGACCATATGATTTGATCTTGGTGAGCAAAAAAGATGTGTAGGTGATATCTAAGAAGACGGGATTGCACAAGCCTCATCACCAAGTGATCTACTGGAAGAACCTTCACAAAAGGGTCAATGAGCGAGGAAAGTGATCTCCATTGACTACAACAGAGTCATGGAGGATTGTACATGATTAATAATTAAAGAAACTAGTTTTGTACTGCAGAAGACCAGGACCTACATCCAGGATACCCAATCAGCAATTTTTAGTATAACTGTATGTTTTTTTTAAAATACGAGTATCATAACATGGACGAGGATCATACTATATTATTTCAGGTTTCTTAGGAAGCGCATGGAAGATGTAAAGAATATATGGAAGAAATGACTGACGACATAATTCTGCCACTCATATGTAAATCCGTTACGCTTTCACGACTGAGCTACTTTTGATGAAATTGTTTACGGAGTTGAAACCCTAAAATACATCGTCTCTTTTTCTTATTTACTTAGGATTCAAATAGGGAATGAAGGTTTTGTGCTATAAAGTTTTATAAATGTAATATAGTTTGTAATAAATAATGATTATTTTAATTAAATACAACAAATAAAAATACCAAAAACCCATTATAATGAATTGATGGCAGTATTCATACAATGGTATCTGTAAAAAATGCTTACATAAAGTATTTCTCTTACATACATAAATATATACTTTATTCAAGTAGACTTTAATAGCTCTTTTGAATCGTTATTATATGTCAACATATATTAATTACAGACTGCCACCGGTTCAGAATGTGAATTATTTCAACAAAAAACAGTATGACTTGAATTAATAAACCTTTTTCTTATTAAACTTCATATATTTACTGTTTGATTGATATTCATGAAAAGCAACGAATATTAACTAACATGGGAGCGTATAATTTTGTAAAGTATTATGTCTTGTTAATTAATATACAGCTTCTAATTATAGAAGTGCATACTATAATTATTGTTATTTAATCTCATCGATTCAATAAAGACTAAGGTCAAAAGTAAGCCTCAGGTTCTTACGTGCGATCGCTGTATTAATTAGGTTTATAACCTCAAACACACAATACAAAATAATTAAAGAATGTTCTCAAAAGTTGTACTTATTTAAAATTTATTGAAGTCATAAATTTAAAAAGTGTTTTGTGTGTATGTGTGTGTATGTAAGAAAGACAGTTGATAATTAAAACAGGGCCATATCCGTCCCCATAAACGAACACCAAAAAGGCAAGTGAACGTCTAAACAAAGCAAGTCTCGCTGACATAATTTAAACCGGCCATTAGTCATATTACGTCACGGACAGACGGACACACAAATTTCTATTTGCTAAAGAATATAAAGGAACCGCTTTATCTCTCGGACGTGACTTCTCAGATGTGTAGGTCTGCCATGACTTTGATTTATTATTTTGAGGAATTATAAATGTGTATAAAAAAACGCTATTTTGTTATAAATTTTATAACTTTAAACGTTGCTGAATAACTCAACTCATTAAAAGATCCAGTTGTGTTTGTATATTTTAAATATACAGAAATTAACGTTATGTTATAATATGTATACGAGATTTGTTTATACTTATTATTTTTAGCACTTTATATCATTGAATAATATAAACCAAAAAAAATGGCGTTATTTAATATTGAAAAATATGATGATGATGCATTTTTATATACCGTTTGAATGAAACATTAACACACAAAAAACATATTCCGATACAAACAAAACATATCCAACACGATAGAGCTATCTGTCCACAATTCTTAATATATGATAAAGTATTGTCACCCTACTCACGTGGATGTGTACACGTTAGCGTTTGTACGTTTGCTTGTCTCCACTTTCTCTGAAACATGCATTTTGTATAAATAATTAGCTCAAAATGTTGCTCTTGGATAACAAAGATGTTCAAATATTTAACTCTTAAATAAATTTAGAATAGAGTCAGAACGCATATATTTAAGATAACGACGACCAGTGAAGCAGCCATTCAAACTAATTTATACAAAACCCCTCCCATTTCACCCCTTGAGGCGAGATGGCCCAGTGGTTAGAACGCGTGCATTTTAACCGATGATTGCGGGTTCAAACCCTGGCAAGCACCACTGAAAATTCATGTGCTTAATTTGTGTTTATAATTCATCTCGGAAAGCATCTGCCACATGTGTATTTCACCAGCCCGCATCGGAACAGCGTTATGTTCAAAACCTTCTCCTCAAAGGGAGAAGAGGTAATTAGCCCAGCAGTGGGAAATTTACAGGCTGATTTGTTGTGGTTGTTTTCACCCCTTAAAGTTGAAATCACCAAAAAATCTTGTTATAACGGATTGTGGAACAATGTTAATTTAACTTTTGTGCCAAATTACAGCCAAATTATGTTATATTTATGACGTGAACTGCTATGTTTAAGATAAGCAAATAAATATAATGTAAAATAAATTGATTAATTATATACATATTATAAATAAATATTAATCATTTGAATTGGGCTAATATCGTAAAATGGTATCACGGCGGCCGTGACAGCTAATGAAACACGAGACAAATGTTAAAAAAACTCGCGTCTTAGTTTTAGTTCAATGTTTTTTGTGAATTATAAAAAATGGTGATAAAATAATCATATATAATTAAATGATCTTCTATTAAGTAGGAATGTATTCTGATTACTTAGTGGTAGGGCTTTGGGCAAGCCCGTCTGGGTAGGTACCACCCATTCAACAGATATTCTACCACCAAACAACAGTACTTGGTACTGATGTATGCTGGTATGAAGGGTGAGCAAGCCAGTGTAACTACAGGCACAAGGAACATCTTAGTTCCCAATATTGGTGGCGCATTGGCTATAAAAGGAATGGTTAATGTTTCTTACAACGCCATTGTCTATGGGCGGTGACCACTTACCATCAGGTGGCCCAAATGCTCGTCCGCCAACTAATAGCATAAAGAGAGGTAAATTATTTACTATCATGTGGAATGAAAAAGGAAAGAAATCTAGATACTGAAAACAACCATCTCTTACGCCTGTTTTTTTCATGTCTGAATTATTTCTTATAGAGAATCTTTAATGGCACACTTTCGATAATCATGATTGTTAACTCGAACGATATAATAACATTATTTGTTTATATATTTAAACGGCCAGTGTTTTCCGTAACAACTGTGTGTGGTCTTGTCAAGTGCCAAAGATAAGCGTGTAGTTGTAAAATATTTCAAGAACACTCAATAACGTATATAAGCAAACAAATTTGAAATCTTTTTTTTTCTATTAATTTTTTATTTTATTTATGTATGCAAGTAGGACTTTTGTGTCTTATAATATAAATCATTGTCACCCTATCAGGCCAGTAGTGCTAGTTAGCAAATAAACTATACCAAAATCAAGGCACAATATCGAGAACCTTCACGGTTGTCGTTCTAGAAACCGCGAGGTCGGGTGTCACCGGGCGAAACTCGAATCTACGACCCTATTGTATGTAAAGTTACTACTGAGTAACCGCTACGTAACAAGTGCGTTTATAACTGACGATATATAGATGTAAATTAGTAGTAGAATGTAAATACGCATCTATACAAAGCTTTGTCACAATAGAGAATCGAACTAGTGATCCGAAACAATTACGTGCGATGTAAGGTGGACAGTTTATTACTAAAGGCGTAGATACAGTTCTTAAGAAAAAAAATGATCTAAAGCTATAAATAATCTATATTAATGTTATAAATTTGAAAGTAACTCTTTCAACGTCAATCGCTCTTTCACGACCAAACCGCTGAACCGAAATTAACGAAATTTAGTATGAAGCAAACTTGAGCTCCAAAAATGGACATAGGCTTTTTTTATGGTATAGGTTTTCGGACGAGCATATGGGCCACCTGATGGTAAGTGGTCACCATCGCCCATAGACAATGATGCTGTAAGAAATATTAACTATTCCTTACATGGTCAATGTGCCACCAACCTTAGGAATTAAGATGTTATGTCCCTTGTGCCTGTAGTTACACTGGCTAACTCACCTTTCAGACCGGAACACAACAATACTTAGTTCTTTTATTTGGCGGTAGAATAACTGATGAGTGGGTGGTACCTACCCAGACGGACTTGCACAAAGCCCTACCACCAAGTAAAGGCTACAAGGCTACTTTTTTTGTCTAACACATGACAACCAACAACTAAAATGCGAAAGAAACCGCGGGCGACAACTAAAATATAAAGATAAAACTTAAATTATTATTATCGTTATTTCGTATTTATTCGTTAATATTTCGAAGACTGGCTTCAAACCGGTCAACGTAGATAACACAATCTTAATTATCCGTACAAATAAAAATCACGTGACGGTAACTGAAAATAGAATATGTGTAGATTTATCGTGTCGTACCCGCGTCGTGTAGTGTAAATAACGTCTGGCAACAAACATGTTTTGCTCGGAGACTCTCTGTCGCGTTGATAACGATTGATAAGATATATTCGTCATCAGTTACCACGGTAAGATATTCATATTACATTTGTTTCGGTTTAATTATGTAATTTTTTTTATTAATACAAACATATTTATGGCAATCATAATATGCTCTTTTCAAGTAGACTAGATGCTAGTAGACTAGATGCTGTAGACTAGAAAATTCTGGTATGAACTGACAAGAAATTTATGAATTACACAATACATATAGATATTAGAAATATAAATAAATCAATTAATATACATATTTTCGCCCGCGGCTTCGCTCGTGCTTAAAGTTGTCATGTGTAAGGCAAAAAAAGTCCGTATTTATATTATAATATTATTTCTTGAAGTTCAAGTTGACTTCATAACAAATTTCATCAAATTCATTTTATCGGTTTGGTCATGAAAGAGCTATAGACAACCAGACAGACAGTTAACTTCACATTTATAATATTAATATAGATTGATGATTTTCATTCATTTCATTCTTTTCATACATAGAACAATTTTTGTTTAAATAATTTATATAATAAAAAATACTTTCACTTTTCTCTTAATGTAATAGTCATTACATGTATTATATATGTTTTATAAAACTTATAAATTTGTAAGCAAAAATTACATTCAATTAAAATAAATTATACACAATTAAGTTGGTGCGCGATAACCGACTTAATAATTAATAAATTAACACCGCCGTTTAATTGTTGAGCTAAGAATAGGTATTGATTACGAGCGGTTATCTTGTTTGTGGCGACTGGACGCTGTGAACTCTACAACTGCATTTACTAATACTAAAGAGGTTATTTATGTTTGTTACACCAAATAAAAACGACTAAGCATATTTATATAAAACTCTCATTACATTTGTTTTAAGTCTTAGATAACATCTAGGTTATAGGATGTCTCGAGAGCCTGGACCAGTGGTTAGAACGCGTTTATTAACCGATTATTGCGGGTTCAAACAAAGGCAAGCACCACTGAATATATATGTGCTTAATTTGTGTTTATAATTGATCTCGTGCTCGATGATGAAGGAAAACATCGTGAGGAAAAATGCATGTGTCTAATTTCATCGAAATCATGCCACTTGTGTCTTATTTCATAAAAATTGTTCCACATGTGTATTCCGCAATGGAACAGCGTGGTGGAATATGTTCCAAACCTTCTCCTTATAGGCAGAGGAGGCCTTAACCCAGCAGTGGGAAATTTACAGACTGCTATTTTTGTTGCTATAAGCGTCATAGTATTTACGAGTGTTTGTTTGCGGATGTATGCGTTTCAATACTTTTAAAACGTTGAAGTAACGTCACGTTGTTTTCCCTTAGTGCTGTGCTGAATTGTAAACACTATGGCACTCGAAAATGCACATCCGGTCTCGACCTCGCGATATTGTAATAGGAAGACAGCCTGTCACATAGCGCATTGACGATGTAAGGATCTTTTAATATTTCTTACAGCTTATTGGTGGTAACCACTTACCATCAGGTGACTTATTAATATACAAAAAAGTAGCCTTTTTAGAGTGTACTTCATAAAGATATTCTGAAAAAGTTACACATTACAAATAATTAAATTGTTATCTTTAGTGCATCCGACAGTGATCATGAAAATTCTAGAACTTGAGTAATTTAAGATAACACGTCACATTCTATATCTGTTTATCGAGACGATGGTTTAACTCGGTACGGTTTGATAAGACCGTAGACGGTTAAATAATGCCATGATTATTGATATAACAAAATGACGCATCCACTATATCATCATCAAAATATTTGTCAAATAGGTCTACTATTATTTTTTATGATATAACTAGGCAAATACGCAAAATGGCAAGATAAATGGTAAGTGGTGACCACCAAATATTGTTAAGCAAGCTTTAAGAAATATTAACAATTCCTTACTGTGTCATTAACATTGGGTCCGATGTTATGTGTGCCTTGTAAGTTACATCTCCGGTAAGGTAGACTTTACCATCATATATAAGTCGTTATAATACTACATATAGAATATAATCTACCGAAAAGTATTTCTCTTTTTATCAATGGTTATACATTCATCAATTACATTTGATATATTGCTATTGCATCCTGTTTGATAATAATCAACGAATTGAATTTTATCATATATATAATCTTGTATATATATTTTACCTTCACTTGACTGTGTCAGGCATTTTATATTAATTTGTTCCCTGTTAAAATTATGTCTTAACGACGGGTACAACCGCGGGACACAAATAGTTGTGCTAGTATATTCTACAGAATATGAAATTACATTTTTTTTACTCAATCTAATGAACATAAGCAGTATTCTAAAACAGTTATATATGAAACCACGGGTGGCCGTTAGTCCTAAATAGAAATAGTTCTCGTACCACGTGACCTTGGCGTTCACTACCGCATTCAAAAATACACCTTATCACGTACGATTAGAGCTTATCGTCGTGTCTCGAAATTGACTTTTTCAATTATACTCCAAACTGCAAACGTAAACATGTTTACGTTTTCTGATGTATATTTTTTAATTTCACCTTGAGATAAGAGCTATCAATATGATTACGTTTTGGTTTGGGTTCCGCGATGGTTGCTGTGGGGATCCATTACATTTCCGTATTAGTATTGTATTATAATCTAGTACTTAGTAATAAGCCGACAAGGTCAGATTGACGTAGACCATTAATGACTACTCCCAATGAGATTCTGGAGTATAATCTTACAATGGCTATCCATAATGGAACTCTACCTATAGACAGCCAGGTCAACTACCATAGATACTTCTCTAGGAATAGACAAATGACACAGAACAAGAAGTGAAATATAAGAGCTAATTTTTAACTGCCTGTTTAAGCCTGACGGCTAGCTCCTAAAACGGTAGCAACTAATGAAACCACAGAAGACGCTAGCTTTGTATAAAAAGGGAGATCGGTCTAGCAGTTTGCGGACTGCTATAATTTAGTTACTGTTGACTTGTCCAACGCTGGGTAAACTCAGCAGCCCCGCCTAACGATTAATAACTCTCACCACACTGGTATCATTCCTGACATAACTATGGAATCTGAGATTTTATTTCATAAAAAATCTTAATATTTTTTCTATCTATAAAAATAAATGTGCTTCATCCATCGAAATGAACTTATTCTTTATTATCAATAAAAGTTTTTTTCAATAATATGATTTGTTATTTCACAAGCCCATTAAATGTAATGTTCGGAAGATTTTACGAAGAAGAATCGACAAATAATTTAGTATTTACTTTATTTCTTAGTTCTTATATATTTTTAATGTATCCACATTAATATATGACAAGGCAATATATATTTCTTACGATGTAACATTTATTTAATTCACCGATATTTTGTTAAAGCATGTTTGCTCATCGATATAATTCCAACTACATAAAACTATTTCATTTATTTTTAAAGACACATTCTTTGTAAAACGCGGAAAGCGATATTAAGAAGTGTAAATTATCAGTCAGGGCTGTCCAAAAATGTAATTTAAAATATTATTCACATTCATATATTCTCCCTAAAAGTAAGTCTAATCTCATGAATATTATAATTGATTGATACATTTTTAAAAAGTTTATTGAAACCCTCAGTCTAAGTTTTTTTTATTTTTTAGCTTAATCCTTAGACACCAAATCACTTACATATGTTTAATGCGTATAAAACATAGTTAACTAAAAAAAATAACAATCAATGTTAGCACACCTACAGAGCTAAAGCTATATAGTATAATATAAAACTATATAATTTGGGGTATATATAAATATATATGAAGTTCTGTGACTCGAAGAGATCTCCAACCCAAATTCACCCCAGCTCCAGTAAGTGGTACCATCGCGGTAAAGGCTTTGCCACGTTTTGATATTTAGTTAAAGTGGATAAGTGGAAACTGCAGATTCAATTTTAACAATTCAAATATATTCACACATGTCAAATCAAAACGTCGAATGTAAACAATATACTACAGTGTGTTATTATTTTTAAACTAATATACAAAACAATTTATTTTAAAGCGAAAAGGCAGTTAGCACACAAATTGTTTCAGACATTATTTTGCAACAATTTTGTTTTTGAAACTATTTCGCCAACCCTGATTTAAAGTTATTGGAACAATTGGCTGACAGATCAGTGTCACACGCAATTACGAATTACGAGAAAAAAAATAAGATCGTTATTCGGCTCACTCAAACACAATCAGTACAAAACATTTTAAAATTAAATCTGATCATAACGATTTAAACTTTTGCGTAGAATGCATTAATATTACGAAGCCCTTACAGTATTCACAAAACGATTCGCTTTGCGTACTAAGTATATAATTGACATTTACACTTTATTACGAGTACCTACATCTTTATACAACATTTACCCTTCATATATCCTTCTGACCAATTTCGGCTACAGCGAGAAATCTCAAGCGAGGGTACCCAATTAGGGTATATGATTATAATGCAGTACGTACCTTAATATTATCCACTGGGGCACTATTTCTTCTCTCTCATAATCCGATAAGCCAGGAAAGAGACAAGACGCAGCTGCAATGGCGTTACAAAGTTCACAGTTCTAATTTCATCATTCTTTCCGAGCTGCTATTGATATTATTCTACATAAAACCCAATACTTCTTCACCATCTACCACTTCAAAATTGATTTAATTCTTGTTTTTTTTATGCAGTGATCTAGATCTCTTTGTCCTTATATCTAGTAACTAGACTAACGAAGGAGTTATCCAACTACCCGCTATTTGTACCCATCTGACGTTTCAGGAGCAAGGTAGCTTCTGAATACCTCCTCGTACACAGTTATATTCGTATACTGGATAGACACTCTCGAGTAATTATCATTGTATTATTTATTTGGCATCGGTAGGTGGATGGGCAACTGCCCATAGGAATTGAGATATTATATCCTTAGTACCTATGGTTACAATCTTCAAACAGCTATTAGTGCTTTGCCGTATACCGTCGTATGGCGTAGATATTCTAAGCCTATTGGAGCAAAGAGTATGTACCTGTTGGTACTTTTTATCTTCGAAATGTTGAAATGACCCAGTTCTTAGAACGCATTACTCTTAGCTAAGACTGAATTTTCTTTTGTATTTACAATTTATCTCGTGATAAGCAGAGGAATAGATCGTGAAATCTGCACGTGTCGAAAGAAGTCTGCTATGTGTATATCCTTCATTGGAACAGTGGACTGGAAAAAAAGCAAAAAAGCGAGACCTCGAAGTCTCCCATTAAGAGTTTCTTCTATACGTCCAGCAAACGGGACTCTGTTGACTATAATTTTTTTTTTATTAATCCTGCAATAATATCTTTCTTTTTTTTTAAACTGGCAACTTTTTTACAACAAAGAACGTTTATTACATGACTTAAATAATTAATAATACATATCATTGTCTTAACACGATACACAGAGTGATGTCGTCATGTTTATAAAAATCTCAGCGAGAACATTTTTAAACGTATTTGCATCGCTTGATAAATAATTTGTATCCATTTATATGCAAATTGCAAAGTCAATTGCATTTTAATATAAAGTTTTGTTTACGAGCCGGGAGTTGGAATAAAGAATAAAGTTTTATAGGCACTAGCTGTGTGCTATGACGGCGACTTTTTTATTTCAACTAATTTAGTTGAGTATAAATAATGTCGTGAAAACAATTCGATAGATTATATGGGTCAATAGATGGCGCTGACTTTGTTTTAATTGCGATCATTAGTATTTTTTATTTTTAGTATCGTTTAAAATATTAAAATAAATATCAAAGTAGTCTACTTGCAATAAGTAATATCCGAGGGTGGTTTGAATTATCTCCTGCAACAGACTTCCAGAATAAGTAAGGAATTACTGAATCGGATTAGGTAAAATGGTTCGAAATTAAATATAAAACAGAATAAGTTTAATATTCATAGTGTACGATAAACCTTATTATTACATTTTTACAAATCCTAATTTTATTAAATTTTTTAGCAATTATAATCCATTTTTGATTAGTAGTCTCGCCTACACGATGACATCTTATAAGCACGAACGTCACTAACTCTTAAATGCAAGCCGTTACCAATTTAACGTGGAGGGGCGCGCCTTCGTAAGCTACGGTTAGGAAAATATTAATTTTTATTATTCGCTTGTAAAATTTTAATGGTGCTGAATATATTTTTAATTATGTAACATACAGACAGAAGTTCCTTATCATTATCGTGATATGTATTAAAATAAAGCTTGCGTAATATTTTGTTTTCCAAACCGCAGATAAGCCGATAACAGACCGGTTGCAATATTGACGCTGTTGATATTTTTCTCATTCAAAGAAGTGCATTATTTATTAGTTTTCAAATGTATATTACTGGTTTTTTGTATATATAGTAGATATGTTTGTAAGGCTTATACAAACTATATATTTTGAGAGTTACGATCGAAATACGAATTTATATTAGCAGATGGTAAGTGGTCTACTATAAACACTGGCATTGCCAAATATCTTGCCAAGTAAATGTGTAATGCCTTTGTTCCTGTAATTAGACCAACTAACTTAAGCTACTGGAACACTATATTGATAAGATTATCTTATATTTTTGTTTAAACAATCAGTGAGTGACCCAGTTAGTGAGCCAACGCATTTTGCATTGATGTTTGGCATTAGAATAACAAATGATACGATTCCCCCTCCCATATGCAAAATACCCTTTTGTAAACATTATTTATTTAAATGTATTTTTGGACATTGTCAGAGAAATGTAATTTTAATTCCACATGATAAGACTATATGTACCAGTGGCTAAAACTCGTTGATTTTAATAGAAAGTTAAAAGTTCAAACCCGGGAACTCTGTGTTTGTAATTTATATCTTCCTTGTAGCTCGTGTTCAGAGCTAAATAGTTAAGTTAAGCTTCAAATTCTCTCCTCAAGAGTTTAGAACACTTTTGCCCAGAAGTGGGACATTTTCTGTTTGAACTGATCAATTCAAAATCATCCCCAAAAAATCTCAAAAAACCTTGAAATAAGTTGTTGTTTCTTGTTATCTTGCAATGATTTTAAAATCGTTTCAATATTGATCGAGCGTCTATTTTGTATTGGAACACGTTTTGGGACAGTTGCCAGCTCCTATTTCCTACACGACGCGAGTTCAATACCCATTTGACGTATTTTATTAGACCAACATATTTAGAAACATGTTTTCGCTAACAAAGACCGGATACAGTTATATTCTTACTGCGATGATTTTAATAATAAGAGGTCGATGTTTGAAAAAAAAAAACACTGATTTTTGAAGATAACAATATATAAGCATAGTTCAAACATTTCTTCTATTCTTAAGTTTCTTTCGAGGAGAAGGGTTTGGAGTTTAATCCTTCACGCTGCTTCATTGCGGATTGGTGGATAAACATGGCACCCAACCCACCACGTGCAAATTTCGTCACGTTGTTTTTCTACAATGCTGACCTTGAGTTGAATTACAAACACTAATTAAGGACACTCAGTGATGAATTTCCCTGGGTTTCCACTCGACAATCACTGCTAAATAAAAATAAAAGAATATCGGCTGAAAAGAAGAAAAAGAGGAGAGAAGTAACTGAACTGTTTTGTCTTTGCTTATTATATTGATTTTATAAATATATAAATAAATATATACTGAACTATACATATACTACATCATGCAGTGGGCAGGACGGAGCACTATCTGTAACAATGTATGTAATGATGATGACCACTTTCAACTCCTTATTATAAAACGTGAACCTATGATTTCTTTGATAGTGGAAATGTTTTCATGTTCTTTGACATCGATGGATTATAATCGGACGAGTGAATGAAGTAATGGCTGTAACGCGCAGCCAAAAGTATTAACAACAGATCACGATAACCTCATTTTATAATCCACGTTTCAAATAAAAATAATCATTCTCAATCCACACGTCTCTTTCAAGTTCGTGCAACTCTTTCAAAACTCCAAATATCTTTTATATAAAAGATTTTATTTATACATCCTGTAGTATATCAAGATATTTACATAACCAATAAAGCGCAACGGGTTGCTGTGTGCGTGCGCGTTAACTAAATTTGATTGGTCGTATTAGTGTCAAGGTCGCGTGTGAATGAACCGCTAGGTGCCTGTGTGCGCGCAGTTGGCTTATTTCAGTGGATTGCTTCTTACTACTCTTCTAGTATAAGTACCGTTGATAAAACAATAATGTAAATAAATAATGTATATAAGTAAATAAAAAAACAAAACCAAAGTATTTCTTTTTTTTTTAATAATAGCAGTTATAGCGACTGCCAATAGTAGTGAAAATTTATTTTTCAATTCAGTAACTTGATAATATTTTAATTAAAAATTCAAATAATAATAAAATGAAAAGCCAATTTCTACTAGACGAATGTTGGACAATATTATCTATACAATATTATCTATATATTCATACAAAATTATCTATACAGCTATAGATACTCTATTAAGCATGATCCAAAAGCGTGTAACTTGTACAGCGTACGGTCGCTGCGCATGCGCCTGTCATGAGCATATCAGTAACACGGACCCATAGGATTTTCCCTTGCCACAAAGTACCCAACACTGCTAAAGAAGTTTTCTTTTGAAAAATAACAAAACAAAAGTCATTGCATATGACGAAAACTCTAAAAATAGCCGAGGTCATCAACACAGATACAACCCAGGTATCTGTCTACTCAACTAATGCACTATTTATATATTTTAAATCTGACCAAAGGGCTCCCATTAAACCTACATTACGTTGAAATGTATTTCTTTAATACTGAAACGCAAATTTTCAGCTGACACCCGTGGCTCAGGTAACAGAATCGTCGAAATTCGAAGCCCCATATTTTCCATCTCATCTGACAACATTGGTGCTTGAATTATCTCTGATACTTATATGGTCTGCTAAGATACATAACAATATATGTATAATTATAATATTTGATAAGATCTATACTCTACCTGCTAATACAGTCCATAATAAAGTAGGTATCGTAGATTATTTAGGTTCTGGACCAATGATATAGCGTCAAATCGATGTCATGTTGTTCATCTGTCTTTTATCCTTTTGTGATTGGCTTAAATAATTGTATTCCTATAGGTAGGCAATAATTTACCACCAACCGCAGTAAAGTAAAAAGTAAAGTAATGTAACAGCCTGCACATTTCCCACTGCTGAGATAAGGCCTCTTCCATTAAGGAGAGTTTGGAACATATTCCAACACGCTTTTCCAATGCTGGTTGGTGGAATGTACATGTGGCAGAATTACGATGAAATTAGACATATGCTGGTTTCCTCACGATGTTTTCCTTCACCGCCGAGCACGAGATGAATTATAAACACAAATTAAGCATATATAGTGGTGCTTGCCTGGGCTTGAACCCAAAATCATCGGTTGAGATGCACACGTTCTAAGCACTGGGCCATCTCAGCCGTGGTCACCGCCAAATTGGAGGAATACCTCCAATAAAAAAGACCACTTACCAAACAAAGGTAGCAAAAGTCTGGACATGTCTAAATTTGTGTTAATTAGTCTTATACTCACTACTGAAGAATATAACCTTGAGGAAACCTCGGATGTCGTCACCAAGGATTCCTATCAGCTATACGTATATCGGAGCGTGGTGAAACACACAAACGTGCTCCTCAAAAGATAACACACTTCCACTGTTGAAAATTAACCGGCTGTTACATTTAAATAAAAATAATATAATTCAATTTAACGTTTACAAAAAAACACGATACTATATCAAAAACATTGAAAAACAACTATTTAATTTGAAATTAAAATGAACTAACGAGCGAGCAGTTGAATTAATTTAGAATTAGATATAGCCACATGTGTTTTTAAGCGAAACAAAACAAGTTATTAATTCAAACCTCATACATAAAGATACATACAATTAAACAAAACAACGAATACATTGCTCCATCACATAAAAACTTATTTCACTGTTGCGATCAAAACACTCGATGTATGTCTCGTATCTGGGAATGATATCTGCCTGTGATGAGAATGTTCTTATAATGAAGGTGGCTTTTAAATAGACAAATTGGTCCAATTGCTTCACAAATAGTACTAAATTGACTAATTGAAGGGTTTATATTTAAACGCGGAAATTCGTTTAGATTGAATTAAGGTAAAGGATCGCTGTGCTCTTCAGAAAGCATCTCACTCCGGCGATGACGTCAGGTGTTATTTAGTGTAGCCCACACACACAAGGAAAACTTATCCTATGATAATTATTCGCAATGTTATTGTTGTTAATATACATATATATGTTGATACATCTGGTTGAAAGTTAGTTAATATGTTTATTGGAAACATTTTCAGAGTACCCTCTTTTTTGTAATTCGCTAGATGGCGCTATAAATCAAACACTTCTATCACAATGGGAATATTATATTATATGTTGACAAAAAATTAAAATCATCGTGGACCAGCGTGACATAAACACTGTACACCTGGCATAGATTTGTTCAAAATAGTATATATGTCACGATCAGAAGGCACTGTAAATGTCCCACTGCTGGGCTAAAGCTGGGCTATAAACGCAAGACGTCTATTCCTACAAGATCAATTACAAGCGCACGTGACATTTTAGTGGTACTTATCTGGAATTGAACCCGCAATTTTTCAATAAAACACATGTGCTAAGACCACTTGATCGTATAGTATATTACAAACTAATGTGAAAAATTACGAGCGATAAGTAGTTAAATATTAACTAGGGCAGAAGGATCAAGACATTGAGGAAATTAAAACCGGTTTGAGTCAGATATTTATTATACGAGAGGACGTTATATATAATTGAAAACGTTATCAAAAACATTGTTAATTTAAATAGACCGAACTATCTTGTGTAAACAGTATCGTCATATAACTGTCAGGTTATATTTTTTAAACAATATTTTTGTTAATATACATCAATCAGTTTGTAGATAGCATTTGATCTGGTAAATATTTGAGAGGTTTTGGAAGGCAGGTTGTGATTTATTTACTGAACTTTATATATGATACATGAACGTTGGTAAAAAAAAACGTTTCAACATTTAAAAAAATCTCAATAATACGAGTCCCGAGATCTAAGCCTTCATTCAAAACAATAAAAAAAAGAAAACTGAAAATAGGAAAAAAGGTAAACGAACGAAATAATACAATACAAGATATGAAAACAATATTCCCGTAGCAACATATAAGCTTACCCTCTACGCAGCACAATAACATGCCTTTTAAAGCACGTTTATCACACACACAGACATTATGTGCGTGTGTGCTACACATGAAAGTATCAATTGAGCTCGGGCCTTAATTGTGTTGTTTACAATTCTCGAACAGCAGTCTGGATTTAAATCTACACCTCTACTAAGAAAACACAATGTTATTCTCTTAAAAACAACAAAATAAAATGATAAAAATACATTGCTCTTTTACTTTTAATATTTATAAAAAAATGTTTGAATATCCAGCAATGTATGTTTAAGTATAAAAAGAGTAGTTGTTTTGTTTGATAAACAAGAATATTAATAGAGGTGTGTAACGGCGTATCGCTATTTACAATATTTTTATCTTTTTATTTCCTAAATTATGTAGAAGGTCTTAATTTAAACATCCTTCTTTTTTTTCATAAATATTATGTTAGAATGTTTTTATATTCGGTTGGCCTTACAAATCTGAAATAGGAGTCACCATGGTTCAGTGGTTCAGACACGTGAGACCATTGATGTTTTTGTGCTTAATTTATGGTTATAATAAATCTCCTGCTCGGCGGTGGAGGAAAAAATCGTTTGGAAACCTGCACGTGTTGGATGTATATTATCGAACCCCTATCGGATCAACATAGTTCCTTCCATGCGTTTTCCTCAAATGGAAAGAAAGCCTTAACCCAGCAGTGGGACAAGTAGACTGTATGTTTAAAATTATGTACTAATCCAGGATAATTTTGCTTGGAGTTACAAACTGGGGGTACCAACCAATGATCACATATTCTTTCACTAAATAACAATACTGAATATTGTATTCCAGTTTGGAGGGTGACTTAAAGCATAAATAAAGTCACAGGACATAATATCCTAGTTATCAAGAGCGGAGATGGCCCAGTGGTTTGAACACATGCATCTTAACCGATGATTTAGGGTTCAAACGCAGGCAAGCACCACTATATATATGTGCTTAATTTGTGAGGAAACCTGCATGTGTCTAATTCCTCAAAATTCTGCCACATGTGCATTCCACCAACCCGCATTGGAACAGCGTGGTGGAGTATGTTCCAAACAGTCATTAATGGGAGAGAAGGCCTTAGCCCAGCAGTGGAAAATTTACAGGCTGTTACTTTAGTTCTCAAAGTAGGTTGCGGGTGGTGATGTAACAAACACCATGAGTTGACTACCAGGCAGAATATATTATATATATGACAGCCAATGCGAGTGGCAAGCTCGTCATCAGTAGGGTATTCTGGTACAGGGTTCAGGGCGCAGCTCCCAGGCAATTTATTACAACGATACAGTACGAAAATTATGACAATTCCTGTAAAATAAATTAAAATAAGTCATCTCTGAGCTGGCATACTTTCAATCATATCATATTATGTAATACACGACACTATAATTATTATAATAAAACTTTAACAAATAATAGTGATGAATAAAAAGTGAAGTTTCTATTCATTAATTTTAATGCAGGATATATAAATTTAATTGTGCTTCATTAACATACTTAATTATGGAATTTAATTGTTTGAAGATAGAAGAAGTTGAGCAACTAGGTACTCATTGTCTTGCTGGCTAACCGGCTATTCTGAATAGAAACTAAACGGAACCGTTGGTAGCTTTATAATGGATAGAATATAATAAGCTTACATAGGTAATGCAGACCCAAAAAAACAGACTATTCATCATATTAATAATTGATAATATGTACCGTTAAATTAGGTACTTATTTTAGTAAAGAGTTTTCTTATTTTGAATTTGTTTTATGTAACTCTGTATTAATTTATTGTTGGAAAATATATATAATATAATAATATTATAAATGTAAAAGTAACTATGTTTGTCTGTCTGTCTGTTGCTCTTTCACGACCGAACCACTGAACGAATTAAATAAATTTTGGTATGAAGCAAACTTAAACTCCAAGAGAGGACATAGAATTATTTGGCAAGCACATAACAACCAATACCCAAAAACGACCGAAGCCGCAGCTGACTACTACTATCATATTAGCGTAAAGTGATTTTCTTAATTTTCGAAAAAATCTATGTTCAGAACGAACGATTTAATTTAATCCTACAACATAAGCTAAGAAGATACTTGAACGATATACTTATATATAGTGTTTTGTATTTAAACTTTAGTCATAGTTACAAATGCTCTGATCACATCCATCACTTCACTAATGATGGATCCTGAGCCAGCAATAACCTAAGCGCTCGCTGATTATTTCGCCGCTTAACGAGGCATTGTGTTACTGTTCCGGTATGAAGTTGAAACGAGCGAGTTAAGTTATGGGCACAGGGGATAACTTTGTTTCGTTTAAAGCCGAGACGAAACTAAATGGAACACGTGAATTGAAGATTGCGGGTTTTAACTAAACTTATGACTGCTGTGGTTAATTCGTGCTTAAAATTCATCATATGCGCTCTGTAATATATTGTGAACTTGGTGGTAGGGCTTTGTAAGTACGTCTGAATGACATATAGTTCATCAGATGTATGACAAATACTAATACCATCAGATGACCATTTGACAATTTAAGAAAATTCTCTGTATTGAACTTATTCTTCCATTTAGTCCCATTAAATGGAAGAAAAAGTTCAAGCGTTCTTCTTGAGAGAAGAACGTCAGTAATATAAAATTTACAGGGTGATACATTTACTTCATCATAATTGTAATGGAACGTATTTGCATTAGAGGACCCGATGTTAAAATCATTTGTCAATTAATAGTTATAGTATTGATGCCTTCCTGATTGATTTCAGACTGCGAATTTTCTTAGAATATGTAGCTGCACTGAATAGGTTAACAATCTAAAGCAGTAATTAAACTCATTGTGATTAGTAGTCTGGTGAAAAGATTGCGGGCGCAAGACCAAATTGACAGAAAAGACGCAAGACATCTAATTAGACCATTGATTCAAGATTAGATAAGATTAAGGGACTACATATTATATATGTTAAACGATTTATTTATTTACTTTTATTTGTTTTAATTTATAAATTCCACAAAAAAGCGTTCAATTTATTTGGATAATAATTAACGGCTCAATATCTCCGGTTGCATGGCTTTCAAATTCAGCCCTTCTAGATAAAATACCGAGCCCTCTAGATTCGCAAGCCTATAAAACACAAGACGAACAGGGTCCTCGTAAATAATAACAATACAATGTGAACGGCTTACCAAATTGTCTTGAACAATATCTAACGTTATATTTTTACGACTTCAAGTTACATAAATCCACCAGTTAAGACCGGTGATTAGGGTCATGTAAATCATTTAGGCTGTCGCAGTTAGAATCGCATTAACTCCCAGCGATTGAGATGTTGCTAAGACATTTCTGATGGAAATAAATTAAATGTACAAAATTATTTAACAATTGACTCACCATGAAGCAATTCTTTGATATCAAATCGCTCTTAATATTTTTTAGTAAACTGTATCAGTGTATTATATAGAAACACAACACACATTTTTACTTGACGATAGGGTCTTGTGTCTTATAAAATCTAATTAAATTATATTCTTTATTATAATTTTAATATTTAACAAAGCTCTGATCTAGCCATTCAGCTCTGTTAACAGTTTAATCTTAATTTTCAAAGCTCTGATCTATCCATTAAGCTCTGTTAACATTTTAATCTTAATTTTCAGAAGCACAAGACTAATCGTGTTACGACATAAAGTGCAATAAACCTCAAGCTGATCATAACTTGGATTTCCGAGACAAAGGCTCACCGCACTTAAGGGTATAACCGACGAAGTTAAATTACCGCGCAGTGCAATCACCTCTGTCTTATCGTTATCATGAACTAATAACAGTCCTGCATCCAAAATATATTTGACATAAGCTGTGAACGCAGCTTTGTTCGCTTAGAAAACGAATACTTCTTTCAATCAATAAGTTTGATTAAAACTGAGAACATTATCTTCTGATTTGAAATCTCTAGGACAGATTTCAATCACACCGACGATATACCTCCAAAGAATAAGAGAGAACACCCTTTAGCAGTAGACGATTTAAAAGCTATTGCTAAACTTCTTAAGAGCCTATTATAAGGTTCCATTAAAATCTGCCTAGTCATTTTCATTTACATATGGAGAGATTTCTTCTAAAAACTAATTTTATGAACAGATAACAAACCGTTACAATTTTACTATGTGTATGTTTTTAACAAAGCAATATATGTCGTATCACGTTGTGGGAAGGATGGTATTTGATTGATCGGATAAGTTTAATTAATTGAATGTGCATATCACGAAGTAGATTATAGATAAAATTTTGTATTTTGTTGGTTAGTTTTGAAATGGGTGTGGTCGGGTCGGAGTACTTGATGATTTATATGTACTTTGGGTATTTGTATAGAGGATAGGAGGGTTTGGTACTGTCTAGATACTTTTGTTATCATTTAAAATTGTACATGAACATATCCTCCTGTTTTTTTTCGAAGATATGTTTCAAGATGTTCACTCACTCTCTAAGTCCGATTAGAGAATCATCACGCGCATTCGAAGAAAGATCAGATGCAGAATAAATGGCTGTTTCCGAATGTAAATTGACTGGTTGACTTCCAGGCAGGATATATTACATACATATAATTGTATTTTAATTTAGCTTTTTTAACATGACTTTTATATGTGTTGAAAAAGAGTAACTACTGAGTTTCATGTCGGTTCTTCTCAGTAGGATACACTTTCCGAACCAGTGATAGCATCAATTGATATAGTTGTTAAATGAAGATTCAAAAGTACTTGTACAAGCCTAGTTGAACAAATAATATTTTGATTTTAAAATCGGGAAGTTTTCAAAGGCCAGTTGGCTGCTTTTAAACAAATTTAGCAACGCGGACGGACGTTTTGTTGCTTAAGACCTATCTGCTTCCACTGCAATACTTCGAGAGCACTCAAAAGGCGCGCTACAGCATATACCGCTTGATAGGATATTGTACGATATACCTCCATTGCGACTACCCCCTGCATATTCTGGAGTACAGTTCCTTAGCGGATACCTGCCAGACTATGTTATTGACTTCCAGGCGGGATCTATTAGATACATATGTAATTATGTTTAACTAACATGACTTTGTAATTTTTAATGTTGAAAAAGAATAACTACTGAGTTTCTTGAAGTTTCCTCTAGGTATGATGTGTATTTCGAACCGATGGTTGCTTCACTTAATATAGTTTGTTAAATGGGTCAAAAGAGCATGTAAAAGGCCTTGAATAAAGTATATTTTGTTTGTGATCTTATGAGTACCACGAGGCTGTGATGTTTCAGGTAGATTATCATCAATCCCACAACACAGATTATCTAACAAATACACCGAAGAGGCAAAATACCTATAACTATTAGATAATTGTGCAATTCTCCATTCATTAAACTCATTACCTGAGGACCTGAGGTATCATAGCTGAACTCCAGGGCCTAGAAAGGAACGTTACAAGATTTTTGGTCCACTACTAATATAAACAAATACCAAATTTTCTTCATAGATGAATCTATTTCATACTTGAGTAAATGAATAGGTATAATGAATAATACAGGCATCAAATAGAAAGTCGATATCATAAACATTATGCAATTATTATTCCAGACAGAAAAAGCAACCGATAATAAAAAAAATAGATTATTAATTAAAGTACACGAACATCTACATCGTGTTAAATGTATAAATTTGTAATAAAACCAATTATTATTATCTCGCATTGTAATTACTTAGTAAATATTTAATAACTATTCGTTAATTACGACTTTTAAACAATTATAAAGATACTATTATTGAAGTAACGAAAATATCTAAAACACTTTACTACTAGAGAGAGAGGGTTGCATATAACAAGGCTTACTGTATTGCTATTTCTTTCTTTATCCAGATTAAAATATTCCACATCGGGCGAGCTATGTTATATATGTGAGGAATATTAAAATTTATGACGAAAAATCATACGATCGTTTCCCTATAGCGTTAGTAGATGGCGTTACTTGTAGCATTGTTAAATGACATCTTGCCTGACAACAAACATTTTATAATGACTGAAGTAGAATGATGTAATTTAATCTGTAATCCAATTATATCTGTAAATAGGTATTTAAAAAGATTTAATTACGTTTTTTTTATCTATGAATCGTACGTAAATCGCCGTATTTTTATTTATGCTGGACTTGAAAGATTTTTGTAATTATACAATTCTTTTATTTTATCTGTGTACTAGCGACCCGACCCGACTTCACCTGGGTGCAATGCTATGACACCACATTAGAAACTTCTAAAATTATCAGTGTTACTTTAATTTATTTTTCTGTGTATTGTATACAAAAACGTTCGCTAATCAAGTAAAATCATGTAAATTTCGTAGGTACTGCTGGCAGATTCAACGCGTGCATATTTCTTCTCCACGACGTTTTCCTTTCCTAAAAATCAATAGTACCACGTACCACTAAAACAGAGCCGAGATGGCCCAGTGGTAAGAACGCGTGCATCTTAATCGATGATTTCGGGTTCAAACCCAGGCAAGCACCACTATATATATATATGTGTGTGTGTAATTTGTGTTAACACTTCATCTCATGCTCGGCGGTGAAGGAAAACATCGTGATGAAACCTCATGTGTCTAATTTCATCGAAATTCTACATGTGCATTCCACCAACCAGCATTGGAACAGCGTGGTGGAATATGTATATAAAGGATATATATAAGGGACTTTCACTAGCAGATAGCTGATATAATAAGGAGTAGCTTAGGCTACAATACATTTTTTTTTGTTAATTTCAAACGCGTACAATGTCGCGGGCACAGCTAGTACTTACTAAAAAATATAATAATGGTATCTTCTCCATGGTAACAATTTTCTGTCATCTGTCAATGGCGTGTCGTAACTTGTTTAATGTGAATAGGATTATCACAGTTTGCGGTTAATTCTGAATGGTTAGTCTTCAAGTTAGCGGTTAATATAAGGCCAAGCGGCGTTGTCATGTTCTAGAAATAATTGTTTATTAACTCATATTTTATTAAAAATAATAAATAATATATTACGTTTAATGTGACGAACTTTTCCTATTGGAATCATCGTTAATTCCACTAATTTATACAGAGGTTTATTGATGATCATGAGAAGTATAACTATCGTTTATTTTGAATGGGAGTTGGAATGACTCTAACGGAATCCCTTTTATTAATTAGTTCTGTATCTGGTGACCTGTTGATGTGTTCAAATATCAGTGACATAGCTATCGTGGGGCCAAGTAGTGCAGTGCACCAGGCCTCAGAAGTTTAGGAGGCCCTCTAAACTAAATCTTAAGCTTCTGAAGCTAGAAAATCACAAACAATCACGACAAGATTTCTTATTAGGTATCAAACAATTTTAAAGGGTAATTTTTACTTAAAGAGGGATGGGAAAGAGGGGATGAGGGCCCGATTATTTTTCTTTGCACCGGGGCCCTCCCTCACCTAGCAACGCCACTGTCAGGTATGTCCAAGCGCATTCCTTGACCTTATTAATAGTGTATAAACTTTTTTTATAACAATCCAAATATGTGTTACATGTGAACTTAAAATACTTAATATAAAGAAAGATCTTTGGTATTCTTTACGTCAAAACTGAGATTTACATATTTTGAACGGGTGGTTTAACCCTTAAATTTGGAAGCGCGAAGCCCTCTAACCGCAAGGCCGTGGGCAATGGGCCATGTCATCCACGCCTTACGCTGCCTCTGAATATTTTATAAGTCAGTGCCGCTAGATGGCGTTAAATCATTAACGCTTCTGAATCGTTCTGGATATATACTGGACATTACTTTGGATTGAATTATGAAGTATATTAAATTCTGTGTATTGTTAAATTTATATTCACAGCTTATCCACCATGCTGGTCAAACTTGGATTAGATTATCATCCTATTGTCTTTTCCAGCAAAAGTATGTTTTTTTGTAAGTATATACTCCACCAACTCATATCGGACCTGCGTGGTAAATGAACGTGAAAGCCCCAAGCTTTCTTTTAAAAAAATAGAGCAGGTTTTTAGCCCAATCGTGGGAAATAACAGACTGTTACTTTTACTCTTATACAAATGCTATAAAAAGTCATTTAATATATAAGTTTACAATTATTATACAGAGTGTTTTTGCTTTGTACCTAATGAGCGTGACCAGTAGAATCGTAATTGAAATTAATTTAGCATAAACATATAAAATATGCGGTTACTTTTGAAGGACATGTTAATTTAAATTTGTTGTTTTTATATCATTGTAATAAATACTTCACGACTTCAACAAGGAAACGAGATAAGTTTAAACAAAATCATCTTTTCTAAATTGTATTATTAAAGAATAATAGTAATTATTTTGCTTTACAAATTTAACACATATATTGTCAGTCGTATAAACAGCATCTCGTATTCTAAATAAAAAGAATTCCATGCGTTAAAATTAGTCAATGTAATTTATTTGGAACTGTTTTATTTGAAGTAGCGGTTATCACGGTTCACGTCGCACACTGGAGATTTTATTCGAATAAAAGCCTTCCTGGTTTATTTCGGCGCCAGCTCCCATTCACAATGGAATTGAAAAGAAAATATAATCCACTCACACACAGTAGGCCTAGCGGCCTTAAGTTAGAATTCCTTGAAAATCTCATTTATTAAATCTATTTCCATAATAGCATGCGCTAGCGAATCCGTGACGATCCTGGTGACATTGGCTGACGCTGGTTTTTCGGTACAATATCCGGTGTGCCCGAAGCTTGTATGTTCTACATACCAGTTCTGGTTAACGCGTATACACTTTCCGGGGAGGTAAAAAAAGGATTAAATCCAGGAATGAGGAATCGACAAACTATTTAGTCCGAATCACTTAACTTGACTAACGACACACAAATCAAATGATCGATTTGATTTGACCCTTGACTCAAACTACTTTCCCTTAATTTTGAATATTTCTCTAGCATTTATAAGTATGCAATTCTAATTTTTATTTCATAGAACGGATGGTAGATGGTCGCAAATTTCTGAAAACAATTTTTATACATTTATAAAATAGGTATACTGTCAAATACACTGCCGGCCTTATTAGTGGATAGCAACGCTTAATATTCCTCTATGAAATATTAACCATGCCTTCCATCACCAATGCGTACCTGTTCACAAGATTTGTGCCTTGGGTGTAGTAAGACTGCCTATAAGTGTCATTTCTTGACACTGACATAACCTCATGGTTTCTCCTCTCCAATGTGCGGCTACTGCTACACCTCATTGTATTTATTCGCGTGTAATCACGATAGCAATCATCATCTCGTTCGTACGCTGCGGTTAGAAAGTGAAGTATCCCTTGATTTATAAATTGCCTATTGTGTAAGGGCTGAATGCTGCGACCTACTAAATCGAATTTAATTTTCCTATCGTGAATAGAGAAAAGGGGTTTAATAAAACGGTGTTGTATTTGTCGATGAAGAAAGGGGTCTTTAATCTTGGTATGCAAGTACAAGAAAGGCACGTTATCTCTGACATATGAATAACTTTGGTATGCATATAAATAAGAAACTACCATTAATTATGAGATCTCCAAATGTATAGATCTGATATACTTTCGAATTTTTTTCATCATAGTTCCTCCTTTCGAGACACGGAAATTAAGAAATAATATTTGGACGTCAAATGTCACCCACATTGTATGTATTATAGCTGTAATATTGTATTAATTAATTGAACTTTATGGTCACTGGACGTTCATTCTTATCAATATCTTCAAATACCACAGCCTTGCTTCAGCCGCTGTAAAAGTAGTCATCTTATTGGTGACACTGCTCACTAATTCTATAATTTCCAAACCCTGTTAAACACATCTGTTGTCATTAAATATGAGTTTCTAGTTCATCTTGTGGTCGACGGTGAAAAGAATCGTGAGGAATCCTGTATCTGCATATCAACTAAGTATATTCAACCAGTTTTTTAAACGTGTGGTCAAAAGCTCCATATCTCCAAAACGAATGGAGCCCTTTTCTCAGCATTGGATAGTCTGTTGTCTGACAAAAATTATGTAACTATTTTTCTTACATTTCATACGACTACAGAAACACATATAATCTTAATGAAAAAGATACGATACGAAAAATGTCTGACATTTTCAATCTAAAACAAATGTTGTTAAATGAGCTGAACTTCGGCGAATTAATGTAGATATTCAGTCGACATAGCACGAAAAGTTCGGAAATTAGGATCTCGAGCGTGCATCCTGTTCGACGTTATTTATAAGAGAAAGTTTCGTGGGCGTCGGGGCCTCGGCGACCCTCGCTGAATTTTTTCGGAGCTCCTATATTAGGGAATTGATTAAATTTTACAAAGTAAAAAACACTCTGTATACGGAAAACTTATATATGGCATGATTTTTATATATTGAAGTGAAAACAACAGCCTGTAGATTTTTTTGAGAAAGCTTGGTCCTTACACATAGCCCACCACATTGCTCAAATGCAGGATTGTGGACTATATGAAATATGGATGCACTGTGGTGAATATGGTTTCGTATTATAATGATTTAAATTGTTACTAAGCATACATTTCGCTAATTAATGGACTATTGAACGCCAATGCATTTTGCCAATAAAAAGGGCGTGGTTCATACAGGATATAAAATATGTTATGCGTACTAGTACTACTAGCACGACAGTAACCAACCCAACATTGCTTTGTGGTTGAGAAACAAGAATCTTTTCCGATGATTGCGGGTTCAAAGCTTTATTTATTACATAAGCATTGACTGTAATTTTCGACTGGATTTTAAGGATGAAAATGTTCCAAAGTTACTTTCGTTTTTTCAATGGTTTTTTTCTCATACAGAAATGGTATGTACAGCCATTTATTATATGGAAGATTGTTTATGCTACTTAAGGCTGTAATTAAAAATAATAGGCCAAAATGATTTGGTTTGTTGGTGACATTTTTTGTTCATCTGCGTGTGGACACAAGGATGATCTCTGGCTGAATCGAACCGGTCGTAAGTGGGCACTGTGAAACTGGTATCCACTGAACCGGTCACACCGGTACGACCAAAATCTAATGCCTCCAAACTTAGATTGCTTTTATCCAAGTCGATTTTATGTAAATGTATGGATTTTTTATGTGTTTTGTATTCTAAAAGTAGATACATTTGAATAATGACGAAAGGTAAGGGTCACACAAAAACAAGCGTATAATTTTTGAAACTATGTATTTTTTAATAATTTCTACATTTTCTCTTTTACTGTCTATGAAATAAATATCAATTATAAACAATTGATACATTAATTATTATTGTTAGTTTTGTATATGTCGACATTTCAAGAAGTAATTTTTTTATAGCATTTTTAAAATGTTTTTTTATCGATGAAAGTGAATCTAGTACTATGATATTGTGCGTTTTAGAACACTGGACCACTGGACCCTACAAACATTTAGATTTCGTTTAAAAACTGTGTCTATTGATATACATTTATAATACAAAGGATGAAGAATATGCATCCGACATACAATATCTCGTCAACTATAGTACAAAACTGATCGTATCACCCACTGGACTATATCGCAATAGAAAACAATCTTAGAAAAAGTACAATCGTTTATATTAACTTAAATAACTTAATACTTGTTATAACTATAATAATATAAACTGAGATCTTTGCAGTATTCTCCCGCCCTCTTATTGCTCCGCTGCAGCGGCCTCGCGCATCGCTGTCGAGTCGATGCGTGCTCGCTTACGACATTTAAAGTATATTTTTCTCATTTAAATTTTATACATTACAAAAGTAGTATCACAAACAAATGTACGAACTAGTACAGTTACAAAAAACGTACACATATCTGACCCCCGCGGAGCGCGGAGATCGCCTCTAATAAATACGCTTACGACACATGTAATATGATCGAACCAACTCTACGCAACTTCAGAATAGAATCGAACTCGAAACAAAATTATACATAACACTAAATCGATCAGGGTATCATTATCACACGCGCGGCGGCGACTGAGATCATGGTGCGCACCTAACGCCGCCACGCCACTCACACTCCACCCAGCCGATCAACCGATCAACCGATATCAACCACCCGATAATAAAATACGAACAATGATTAACATAAGTGCGGAGACGCGCGCGCCGAGCGCTGCGGTGGGCCGGGACGGGGAGGGCCGTGGGGGGGGGGGTCGCCCGGCCGCGCGCGCCGCACGCGCCGGCCGCGCCCGCGGAGCCGGCGACCGCGAGGGAAGATCGCCACTTTGTGCGACAAAGTGCACTTCGCGTCTCCGTCGCCCGCTCCGGGGACGCGGCCGGCCGCTGGACTATGCGCTCCCTGCGCGCTTAATCTACCACTAATTACTATACATTACATATCACGCTGTGCTTTTTTTTCTTCTTATTAAAAATATAATTAATATACATATAATAATATTGATATTTGTTAAAATAACGATACGTAGATATCGAGGAGGGCAATCAGTCGGCTCGCTCGCATCACGCGATATCACAGGCGGTTCACTCGGCCTGGCTCCGGAAAAGCTTTTTCTTTTCTATCGTGAACTGGGGGCTGATGATGATGGTGCCGCCTCTCGTAAGGTTTCTGCAAAGAAGTACTTCGTTAGTAAACTCGTTTATTCATTGTTGCAACTTTAGTTTAATTTGAAAAGTTTTAAAAAGAAAAACTAAGAAAATCAAAATCATTAGAAATGGTTGCAAGTAAAGTAAACTCACTTTAAGAATTGCGGCAACAGGCTGGTCCAGTTCGTCGCATCGTGTTCAAGATGGAGATGTATTTCGTGCGTGGTGAGCGTGTTCGGATCTATCTTGAAGGCGGCCAGGCGGCGGCCCGCGACGTCGACGATGACCGCCGCGCCGCGGGACCCGCAGGGCTCCCCCTCGGCCAGGGCCAGTGTCTGTCTCGAAGCCCGCGCCAGTAACTCCGCCGGCACCAGCACCTCCGCGGTCGCTAGCTCGCTGGCTCCCTTGGCTGCCCGAAGTTCTCGCTCGAGCCGCTGAGCCAACGCCGCTTCCGTCGGCACCGGCATCGGTGCTTCTCGCCATGTCGGCCCATTCCATGCTATAATAAAAGAATATACCATTATTAACATGTCAATTATTACAAAAGATCTCAATAGCCAAACTGATGAATTCAAACAACTGTTTAACTGATCAAGTTTAAAAGAAATCTTAGAAGCTTTTATAAGAATTCCTTAGAATTGAATCTCAAAATCATTAGAGGGTGAAGGAGCGCATCGACTAACAGCTGTTGTATCAGCTGACCGTGACGTTTGGGCCTCGGTCGGGGCCGGTTCGCAAAGCTCGTCTTACACTTCGCACTGGTGCATACGGAGTATGCGCTTATTAGCAATTTCATTGTGTTTCATTTGTTAAATAACCGCGAAGACGAAATGTTTCATCATCCGCTCGCGAGCCGTGAGCCGCCGGTCGCTGCGCGCGCCGCTTAGCAACACAGCTGACGGCCGGTTAGAAAGTCGACGAGTTCCCTCACCGCTCACCATCTCACAGAATAGAAAGTCGACTCACCTTTTTCACTACTGAATCCGACGCTAAACTGACTCGTAACCGGCAGGATTTCCATGTTTTCCAAATTTTTACTTATATTGTACACTTTTTATTACGAAAAAATTAAAGCGTTCCGTTCCGGAACTTAAAAACTAGAAAAATATCACAAGTCTCTTTTGTACTGCGAATGCGCACTGAACAACCGGCTTCACGACCGGCGACTAGTTATCGTGAAGAGATCGATTGGAAGTTGAAAATGTCCGAAGTTAACACGACTGCATCAGATCTGATCTCGTAACCTTAGGGCTTCGTCTCTCGCCCTCGGCTCACTGTTCGACCCACCCGACCCTGTCGCTCTGTGTGACGGACTGACGATGCCGGGAAGTATTCGCGGTATATATAGAAGGCCGAGGGCGGGGGTGCGAGGGGTCTCTCCGCGGGCGAGCGCGGGGGCACCGCGCGCCAGTCACGATCGTCTGCGAGTAGCGGCGCACGTCTCTGTGTCGCTCTGTACCGGCTTCCGACAGAAAGCCGGCCGGCTTCTTTGTTCTAATTCCACCGGTGGAATAAAGTTCGGTCGGATTCGAAATATTTCGAGAAATTTAAATGAGTGTTAAGAACAATGCCGCGCGTGATGTTTTCAACCGATTACATTTTAAAATTATAAGTTTCATAAAAGTTCGCTAGTTTTTAAGACTGTTATAATTGTATTAGTTTTAAGTTATTTTAGATATTTTCTTTGTTTAGTATAATCTAAGTGTAAGAATTATTTTAAGATAAGTGTTTTATTTTAAGATTAAGATATAAGTGTATTTATAGATAAGCATAATGTTATCATACAGGCGACAGATTGGCTAGCCGTCTGAGGACGAGTTTGCCACAGAATAATCTATACTGTAGTCATAATGTCACGATCGTTGAACGTACTGTATAATAATTCATTGTTTCAAACAGGATTTTAATGTATATTGTCAAGTGTAATTTTATAGGTAGAATAAAATTAACGATTAACAAAAACTAACTTCAAAGAAACAAAGTGTTACTGACAAGTAGGATAACCATTGTTTGAAGTGGTTTGATTCTTCGAACAATAGCTTTTGTTTTAGCAGTTCGTCAACAGGCTTGGGAAATATTGCACTTAGCAACCGATCTGTTGTAAGGTTTCAGATAAACGCCTCGAATAAAAAAAACTACCGGTAATTTGCCGGTTATTGATATTACATTTCCGATATTGCATCAGCCTGCTAGAACTTTCTACGATACTTTATGAACGAACGAGTAGACCGTTGTGATAAAACATTATTTATGATATTTTTATTTATTATTTTAAATTTATTTTGTTATATGTTAAATCGAGTGATAAAAAAAAACGTAAGTAATTTTTATTTGTTTCATTTCGAAATTTGACTTAGTGAAAAGAAAAAATATAGTTTTTTTTTTTAATTTGTTTTTTTGACAAAGACAAATATAACAGGAAGTAAATAATTCTGAGTCTTAATGTTTTCGACACTAAATTATAGTATTTTATTTTTGATTTTGACAACGACAAAAATTACAAAAACGAAATCGTTTTTTTTTTTTTAAATAAAATGAGAAGTTACAAATTCCGAGTCTGATACAATAAAATATATCATATCTTATCAAAGCATAAATTGCAGTTCGACATATCGATATCTTAATTTAAAATCGTCTCCGATCGTTATCAGGTATTGCGTCAGCCATTATCATTCGAACAGTTACCGAAAACTGTAACATTGATAAAAAACAAAAAGAAAGGCGAGTTGCTAAGCGACGCCGGCCGGCACCCCGGCCTTGAGTTTATGACTCATTACAATGATCAGTAGATCTTAAAGAACGCTTTCCTGATCGTGATCAATTCGTGACCATCAATAATTTAACACCACGAAATTGAAAAAAAAAACAACAGCGAATCTTATCATAAATTCTGAGCACATTTTTTTTTATCGAAATAAATTATGCATATATGATAAAAAGTGTCGATTCTACAATAACATCGATAAGAAAAGTTATTTGTTTTAAAGATCTCTCATTGTATTCAAATAAGTATTTGATTTTGTATTAACTATAAGTGGCTTTAGAATGTAAAAATAAGCTTTTTTCATAATTTACATTTATCGTAAGTCATGCGAGGGTTTTTTTATCGTAAAAGTCACAAAAAAAAAATTACCTGACGACGAGTTTCTCATAGGTGTATAAAAAAGAAACGGTAACCAGTGTAACTAGTTACTTTAATCCCGCAAGCCAACTCGTGTCCAGACATGTCCCAACCTGTTTTCCAACTTGCCTACAACTGTCACCAACTTTTACCGTAACGCCGGAAAATTTCTAACTCCGTAATACTTGGTAAGTCGATTGAAAAGAACTTTATCTAGCAGTCGGTTACACAAACCTTTTTTATTCAAAATCTCATTTTAATTCACGCAAACATTAGGTTTAAGTTAGAATATTATATAAAATAATCAGTTACAGTCGTTATTGTTCAAAGTTAATTAAAATTTTAATAATGGATCAATAAAATTAATTCCTTGATGTACGACGCCAGTGTCGATAAACTGTCCTTCACTTGAGTACAAATTCGTATAATCCACACGTACGAATAGTTTAGTTTTATAAATAAATTTGTAATTTAAATCATATGAAAATATAAATCAAAGTTAATCACAGTATGACTAATATTTTGCCTACATAAAATTATTTATGGAAACAATGAATATTTACAAATGTCGAAAAAATATATTAAAACTCTGAATGTAATCTTGATCACAATAAACTTTTGTAATAACCATTTATAAAGAGCTATAATTTTAATAAGCTAACTCATTATCCATTAGATTGCTTCATAGGTACCTATTTGATATTTATTCATCTATGATACTTAGGTGGTAACAAACGTTTGTACAAGTGCACGAGCCGATAATCCAGCTAAATGATGTAGGTATTCGTTTGTTATGAAAATGATTCCGACTCGGCTACAATTTCACTCGGTCGGTTATTGTATGGCCAATATTTGTCGTAATCAGTATTCAAGCCTCGTTACTTTAAAGTTTAGGCAACCTCTCATTAGCAATTTTAAATTTGCTTTGTTTTGTCGGGTCTCCTAGTGGGGACACGTGTGCTATTGTATTTAACCTACCTATGTTATTGTTACGAACATTTTTTATATGAGTATTTTATTTATAATTGTATTTTTTGACCTTGTTTTTAGATTAAAACTGTTTGATTATAGCGATAATGTTGCGTTATATTTAAGTGGTAAAAGAAGATAGGTAAATATATACATGTATGTATTTCTTTTAAATTGTATTATTTTTGGTGTGTTCATATGAAAAAAAGAAATAAATTTATTTTCAAGATAACGGTGATTTTATTATTCTGTCCTATTAGAGAATAGTCTATTATTTGTAACGTGGTTAACATCATTTTGTTTAATTCTACTCACAAATGTTCTAGTTTTATTAAAAAGGCCGTAAATATAGTAATTACATAGACCAAGATTTGTTAATAAATAAAATGATTTTAGATTTTATATTTATAGCTGATGAGAAGTTGATAACTACTTTGAAACACATAAATGTACAAATATATATACGACAAAGGTTTTTTATTAGGATAAAACTAGTTTGAAATAAAGTTAAAAGATTTGACCCGAACAAGGTAAAAAGTGATTTTGTGAAGTTTAGCGAATTCGAAATCATATTATTTACGTAGATGTTTTACTAATATATCGACAAAATAAATAAATGTAAAACAAAGAATAAAAAAAAAAACAAATTTAATGTTAGATTTCCTTTTTTTTTATCAATGAGTTCTAAATAAATTTAAAAAAAATAGACACAAGAAATAATAAGTGTTTTGAAAGAAACCACAAAAGTGTTTTCACATTGAAATAATATTATATTTGTTATAATTAACATCATGTAACATTCTGTACATGTAATAAAACATACATGAATTATATATTAGATAATTTGTTATATAAATATATATTTTCTAATATGATATATTATTGAGTGGCAATATTTCTTAAATGGAATAACTTATATATAAAAATAAGTTATAATTTTAAATAAACAATTAAATTACATACATACATACTAGATAATATTGTCTATTGCCAATTATAATGATGTTGAAAATGAAAATGTCTTTATTCAAGTAATCATATACAGCATCTAATTGTCTAATATTACCAATGTTTAAAAATGTTAATTGTGTTGATTAAGTAAGTCAGTAGTTATTTTTAACACAGTCGACTAGTTTATATTGACCTACGACTATCCGTCTCTGAATTACATTTCAAATTATATTACACACAAGAAAAATACAGCAGTAACGCGGACCATATTGACACATCAACATTTGACTTTAATTTAAGAATATACTAACTTAAATTAAACCGTAGCTTGTATTTCGTTGAAATCCTATCTGAATGTACAATCTAATTAACTCCTCACAATATTGCCTACAGCCTCCCTATCTCCCGTCGCATCCGTTTTATACTTCGTATCAAGACTGGTGCCTATGAAGTTCATGCATAATTCAACCATCGTAAACATGGACCCTTTCTTCCAACTCTCGAAGTTCTTTTGGCAAGGTCTTCGATGTTATTATTTTTATTTTCGTATCGTAAAATATTATATTCTTCGCGAACATGTGGATCCAGCGTTAACCAGTCCACTGGTTCCGAATCTGCATGTTAAGAAAATAGGAAAGGGTGACTCACTAACCGTTTGCTGTGTTATCGAGCTGTGTTATGACGTATGTTAAATATGTTATAAAAATATATGTATTTTAGCCCCATTAGCATACCAACCATTTCACCCCTTAGCAGCATTGTTATAAAGGGTAAGTATAATGAGTTCAACCACATATTTTCATATAGTTGAAAGCCCTTTGATAGTTTAGGCATATTTAAATTGTAGATAAACTTATCGCTTCAAGACTTTCTATGATATTATAAAAATATCACCACAAAAATTTAACGAAGACGTATTTTGTGTTATGGCCAATTTGGACACATTTGGACGGTAACTTGGATTATTTATAAATCTATGATGTCGCAGTAGTGAAGAATTAAAATGACGGGCTCACTTCATTATTTTGACGTGTGTGATAGCTACCTACGCTTGTCACTCACCCAACGTTATTATTTTACCAGTGCAGGTACTTAGTACCCAAATATTAGCCACTATTTTTTCTATACGTGTTCTGTTAGACATGTAATACAAAGTACGATAATTCAATAGTGATTTCCTCGCTTCGAACCCGCACACATCGGTCAAGTGACACGTTGTTACCACTGTCCCATGTAAGCTCTAATTACCGTATAATAAGAAGTGTCCACACCGTGTTTAGGATGATTGTTACTTTTCTTAATTATCAATCCACCCACTCGTTTCGGTCAAACAATTTACATCAATTTATTCACGAACAACAACGGAATACTATTCGGTAATTATAACCCAGCTTGGTACAAAATCACCTATATTTGGAACCATCTAGTTGATTTATATACTCGCTACTGTACGACTCACCGGTGGATATTATTCAAATATCGCCTCTAATCTCTATGACTTAAGAGTTACAGGCGTAACAAGTAGCCACTAGCCTTACACCGGACATACGCTCGATGCATTTAGACTTTGACGTTATGGATATAAGGCTTACAATTCAATGATTTACATTTTATGGCTTAGTTCGATTGTTATGTCGCTGTATAGCGCTTAAAATGATAAATGGTGGAGAACAGGTTTTCGTATCGTGGACGACGAAATTAATGATAGAGCGCCATTTTGGTTTCTGTTCTTTATTTTATGTTATTAAAATTATATGTAGTTTGACTCAATCACAAGTTAACAGTAAGTAATTACTATATTATAAAAGTATTTACTAATTATATACTTGTACTATGTACTTAATTGTTAATAAAAAACGCTGTTGATAATATATATTTTTTTTTAATTCGTAATTGTACTTTTATTAAAGTAGCTTTTACTTGTGGAACAAAAGAAATATTTAACCTCGTAGGGTTTCATTTTCCAAGTTTTTATTTCACATTATTTTAAGAGAAGACAAATAAAATTTCCTTTCCATTTATAATATTATCGTTTTATTATCTGTTATAGATTTATAGGTATCTGATATGCTAAAGCCTAGACATATAGAAGAATTATATAAAATCTATAAAACCGCATTACCAGACGAACATAAACTAGTATTATCATCATTCAGTATCTACAGTAATCCCTTTTATTACATTTTTTTTCTATTGTGATTATTGAAAAAGACACGCCCACGGACGATATTAGGATGTAATAATTTCCAGCACCAAAGAAATGTTCCCAAACTTTTAATCACAACAGTAATAATTCGCCCCTTTAAAGTAACAAAAGAAAATTCCGATTGTTATTATTCAACTCGAAACATAAAGGCTTACTACAATCTCATTGCTTTTGTCCAATTTTCCAAAATGCACGACCATCATTGTTAATTCCGCTTATTCAATTATGAACTTTAAAGCTTCATTCATAATGCTAAATTTTCATTGCAACTATAAACGCTCATATGCCATTATTCGCTCGAACTTCGTATCGCTTTTCGTAAATTCACTTTATTGAATTTTGAACTACACTTATTATCAATACAGTCGATATTAGATTGATCGATATAAGTTTAAAAAAGAACATGGAATTGAGTTTATTGCAATATAAACTCACGCTCGTTCACGCATGGTTGAATTTCGATTGACGTGGAATGGAGCTGTCAGTGAGAGAAAGGGGTTAAGTTGAACAGTGCGTTTAGTTTGCGAGTCGAGTGACGAGTGATTCGCGCGAGTAATACAAACGGGCGTAATTGTTAACAGTAACGGTTGCTAGGCGCCGTGTAGGGTTGCCACTTCTAATATGTTTATTTGACTTATTTTTTTTTTAATAACATTCTTAATATTTTTGTTTGGGTTAATTGAATGTCAAGGTTAACACTTTGAAGTTTATATTGATTATTCAATATCTTATTTTTTTTTGTCAACCCTAAAATTTGTTTTTTAATTTGTTATTGTTAGATTTTTTTGTTACCAAAATTGAACATTTGAATAATAATACTATTATTATCTATTAATACGGATAAACTTCAAGCAATAGTTGGTAATTAAACGCCCTAACATCGATTACAAATAAAAATAAAAAACAAATTTGTAGCGAGAAGTTAATCTGAAGGCATTGCATCCAAGTTGCTAAGTTACAGACGACAGAAGCATTTGGATTAAGCGAAAGTTAAACTCAAGATTGATATCGGCTACTGCGGAATAAGTCTTACTTGAACATTAACTTAAGTTTCTCCCAACTTAACAGTTGATAGCGTTGAATAATTTAACGATGTTCAACTTTATCTCATGAATATTATGTACTATATGTTTTTATAGCTTACATTTCCTTTGCAACTTTTGGTAACATACTACATTGTTACAATGTTGTGTACATTATTATTGGTGTTTTTTTTTTTAATAAAAGCTTATAAAAGCATAAAAAAATAGTGGATGTATTTATGGATTGATGTCCGGTGATGACTCAGTCAATGGAACACGTACATCTTACCATAAGATTGCAGGTTCAAATCCAACAAGTTTTCATGTATTTGAGCTTATTTATAATCAACTTATGTTTGACTTTGGAAATAAATACTACACATGTAACCCCCCACTAAACCGTAGAAAGGTTTCGGTATAGAGGTTCGATAAAGTTGTTCAAAACTTCTCAGTTTGATCGGAGTCCTTTGCCTACTGTGAATGATACGTTTAAAAAAAAATAAGAATAGCATTTGAATATTTGTAAATGGAATAATAACGTGACGAATAATATTACACCTTTCGTATAATCAAACGGTCAAACAACCCCTTGTTACACAGTCACTGATTTCACCTTCACACAGCTGCCGTTAACCCCCGCTGTTGCTATGGAACGATGACCTTGGTGGTACCACCATAATGACCATAATTGCAGCAAACACCGCGGGCCAGGTAAATAATTTGACGGTTTATGGGGATTGATTCTATACATTAGCGAGCTTTTTGGAAGAAAATGTCCGAGAAATTATTGATGTTTATGAATGTAGAACAAGGGTTACGAAAGTGGTATACTTATTATTCAATCCATTGTCATGTAAAACGAATTACAGTTTTTTATAAATACGAATATTAGTATTCATTGTATAAGTTTGTTTTACGCATTGACATCAGAGCAGGGTAAGGTTCGCCTCCAGCTTGACCTCTTGGATTTCTCCTCATCCAGAAGAGGTCACCTCTTAATTGAGAACTTGTCAGTTCTGTTAGTATTCCACGCGCTTTTAACTGAACAAGAGCAAAACATCTCCTTGTACTAATACCCTGGTTCTAGGTTTTAGCAGACACCATTGATTGACTAGATTGGATTATTTTTCAGCAATTTTTCCTAAGGCCAATGGCTTATAAATTATTATATATTAATTTTTTTTTAAATATTTGATAGTCTTGCCACTTTATGCCTCAATACCTTGAGAATTATATATTTAAAAAATGCTTGCAATTGGAGACTCGTATTTACTGTTTTGGGGCTTTACTAGAGGAAGCCTACGTGAAATAAAAAAACTAAATGAATTCGAAACATCTTTATATTTTATTTCTTTATGTACAATCAATTAAACAAATCTTATATATATAATATCTTAAAATGGAATCGAAACATGTACATTTATTCCCGTCTACAGTATCTATCATTAAGTTAGAATTGGCAATTTTTTTTCGAGTTTACGAAGTTACTTTTCAATATAAAACTAGGACCCTGTTTTCGTTAAACATTCTAGCATATTTAATCACAAACCAATAACTTCAAGTGAGGCGTAAAACGCGTATTCATCACCATCTGTCCCCCTCAGCAATCACGTACCTAAGACCAAATAGTCTACTAGAAGTGACATCGCTTATTTTTTTTATAGTGGACAACATGACATACATTACTCTGATTTTTTATGCGGATTCGAGAGGAAGGTATTTGTATATAATAATTAGACAATATGATTAAAAAACACTGATAATTTTAGAATTTTCTAATGTGATATCGTAAATAAATTCCGTAGTATATTTAGTATAGATATATATCAGCACCCGTGCGAAGCCGGGGCGGGTCGCTACTAAAGTGCATAAAGTGCACGTGAATAACCGACCGATTGAATAAAAAAAAAAACTAACTACATTGGACATTTTTATCGTTTACCTATAACTCATATATAAATAATTAATCTTCGTGTGTAAATAACGACACGTGTTAAATATTATTATCGAATTCCCGCGATGAGTCAATTGTATTCGACTTTTATTTAGATTATATGTTAATTCAAACTAATAGAATATTGTTATTGTGTTACCGGCATTCATTATCGTTATATTCCGTTTTATTTTATCGTTCTATTGCTATATTTGGCGGCACTAAGTTTTTATAGAATTTATTTTTAAATACAATTGTAAAATTTAGAAAGATTAAAAAAACGTTAAATACCGTTTTGTGTTAAAATATATTTCAAAGTATTTTCTTAGTTGATTGCACACCTTGTGTTTGAGGTGACCGCCTACGGCTTATTTCATCTAAAGAATATACCTATATTTATAAAATAAAACTATAATAGTAGAATCCCGCTGAGTTTCCTTTTCTGGTAAATTATTGACAATTTAAGCATATGTTAAGAATTCTTATTTTGAATCTAAAGATCCGTGAAATCATTCAAAATATAAATAAAATCTTACTTATAATAATAAATTCATATAATTATCTATCGTTCATATGAGTGTATTAAGTATTATTATTATAGTTCAGTCATTGTAACAATTTATAGTATTTTTTATGTCATTTCTATATTATTCATAGTTCTACATGATTCTAAGCGACCCTTCGTGAAGGGAGCGTGCATAATACAGCGAATGTAATCATTTAATTATAGCCCTATAAAAACCAAAATATCACATACATATTTTTTTTTATATTTTTTTACTGTACCGATTTTCATGTAACACACCATAAACCACGCGACATGATGTCTTTATCGCGTTTCATATTGTAATAATTAAATTGTCACTGCCATTTAGAACTATAAAAACTTAGAAACTTAATAAAAAAAATAATCTACTGGAATGCATAAACTACTTTAATATAATTAAAATGTAAAATGTGATTAAAGATTAAATAGCTGCACAGATTAATAATCTCTTTTTTTAATACATATCGGGTTGTTATATGACCACTCCACTTGATGGTAAGTGGTAGTGGTAACACATATAAAATATTACTATATCAATGGCTGAGGAAATATAAATGTATTTAATATAATTAAAATTTGTGTTTGGAATTTCAATAGAAGTAAATAAATTTCAACGAAAAATTAATGAACTCACGCGGGAAAAATAGCTCGCACTTTATCAAAATCGGTGTTACAATTTCTCAACTAACAAATAACCTTTTAATAAAGGCCTAATATTAGTGTGAGATTTTTTTACTTGAGAATTTTATTTATTAATAATTAAAATAATAAGTCCACTACTAGCGTTTATGCTTATATATCATTATTTATAATACAACACTATTAAATTTGACTTCTTATTTCCACTTTTATTTACTTCCAAAATTCCCATAGCTGTGTGGAATTCATAGATTAATCAAGCTGTTAGATGATGATATCGAACCTATTTGCTATCAATGAGCTAAGCTCTTTTCTTTTGTTGTTGGGATAGATCCCAAGTATCAAGTGACTATTTATAGTTACTTTATATTATTATACTTTATAGTTAATTTATATTATAACTTTTATAATTGTCAACCATCTCCAAAACTAGGTCAAAACAACGAATGTAGTGACTAACTATAAACAAATACTATGTCCCAAACAATGATCAATATGAAAAATAAAAACATATCAAGACCAATCAAGAATCAAGATTTTTGAAACAAGTAGGTATACAAAAACAGCACCAGTTGCCAGAGCCTCTGCCATCTAAACACCGATCACTCTTTCACCTGTAACTGTGAGCCCTATAAAAGATTTTTCCCACAGCAAACTCATGTATAATTAACGGACTGCAAATGGCTTTGTTGGATGTAATGCTCTAAAACGCGTACAAACAAACATACGCCCACGTGTATTAACAAACTATAGAGAACGAGTATCTACAAATGAAATCCATTCGTATGTGCATATAATAAACTGTAACGGGACGCCGTCTGTTCATTTCACTCATTTTAATTATCATTCTCTTTGTCATACAATACTTAAAGTATTAGTTCCTTAACTTTCTATATTGAAAACAAATGTATATGTCCCACAGCTGGGCTAGAGATTGAAGTTACTTGTTAGTATGGCTTGCCTGCCTGCTGTTAGCTGTTATTATACCACAAACAGGAATATTTTGTATATTGTTCCAGTTTTAAAGTGAGATAGCTACTAAGCTACTACAGGCACAAAAGACATACCAATTTTTTGAGGTTGGATGTACATTGGAGATGCACGGAATGGTTATAATATCTATATGTAACAAAAAGAAAAAGTTTTAAATAATTCCTGTTTAGTTTCTAGTTCCTAATTTTTCCTACTTACGATGAATTAACATCACAGAAATCATACACTCGTATTATTAAAATAGGCTGTCGAGCAGTGTTGCTTCGTCATTTCACATGACGAAATTTAATTTAAAGTTACTACAAGTTCGACTTGGAAATGTACAAGGAAGAGTCGAGAAGAAACTCAGTTATTACTCATTTTTGTTAACTGAGTCAAAGAGGTACATACATTATTTACAATAAATTCATTATGTTTCCCATTGAATCACAATCACCCATTGACATAAGAATTACATGATTTTAACTCGCTATGCTGGGTTAAATTTTAGTGGCTGAACTGGCTTATTTTATTGGTGAAAATGAAACGTCTTTCTAAAAGGCATTCAACCAGAAACCATCGGTAGATAAATATATGATAGTTAAAAACGGTTGCCACTTCAAATTTTCCCTCTGAGAAATCCAATAACTATTTATCGACTGGATTCTGAACCCAGGACCTCGTAATATGCTGCCTTGTTTCTATCCACTATACCAATAACAGTCAAACCTACAAACGCCAGAATTAAGAATGTTCAAACATTTAACTTTATTTTCTGTTCAGAGAGCTATTACTTCAACATCCTGTCCTCTTCTTTCATATTTTGAAGTCAGCAATGAAAGAAAGAGATAGGACATCGTTTGATTAACGACGAATATAAGTGAGGCCATTAATTATTATTATATGTTAACATCGCCTGTCAAAAAAAAATATTTACATAATTGTACATTTATATTATGATTAACGTATTTGTTGTATAACCTTGACTTATTACGATCAATGGGCTTATCGCTACTTTAATACCTACTTTTAAAACTAATTTACAAAATGCTACACTGAAATACGACTTACAATAATATTATACGCGATGTTGTCCGTCTGTTTCTTGTTACATCACTAGGTCGAAGCGATCGTAATTGAATTTGACATAGATACCCGGGATCTGAATATTGATATAGGGATTCCGGGATTTTAGGGAAAATAGATTGGAATTGAAGGAGGCGTTGGATATAGCAGTTTTATTCAGAAGATATTACTCGTGCAATGTTGAATATATCTTATGGTGTTATCACTATTTTATTTAAATAATTATTGCTATATGACTATAAAGAAAGTTACTTGTGAGATGACGTCAGACTGAGAAGTATTTTTTTTATAAAATCCGGTTAGGCATAGACTCCACTCCATCTGATGGTAAGTGGAAATGGAATCCAAACGCGAAGAAGACTAGTACGCACATCAAGAATGAGCTGCACTAGTCACCTTCGCCATGGCGGCCCGCCTCGGTTGATGAAGGCACCCAGGATATAAGAGGAGGGGAACTCGTGTGCTAGTAAAGAGTTCCATTTTTTGTATGGAAGAAGACTTGCGCTGATCCCAAATGAAATTGGGATGAAGGTAGGAGGATGATGATAATGGATGGTGATTATTTTGCTCCATAACTGAACGCACATTACTTTCATATAATATTTCGATCGCATTTAGAAAAACATATTCCGTATAGTTTTAACTAGTAAAAGTAAATTGCTTGTATTATATGCGCCGAGATGGCCCAGTGGTTAGGTTAGGTTAGAATCTTAACCGATGATTTCGGGTTCAAAGCCAGGCAAGCACTACTATATACATGTGCTTAATTTGTGTTTATATTTCATCTCGTGCTCGGTGGTGAAGGAAAACATCGTGAGGAAACCTACATTTGTCTAATTTCGTCGAAATTCTGCCACATGGGCATTCCACCAATCCGCATTGGAACAGCGTGGTGGAAAATGTTCCCAACTCTCTCCTTAATGGGAGAGGAGGCCTTAGCCCAGCAGTGGGTAATTTACAGGCTGTTACTTTTGTATTATATCAGATTTATATATTTCATTTAATATTAACTTCCTAATAAAGATTTTTCTATGAATTTTATTTATTACAGCCTTCTGCTAATTAATCTAAAAATGTGTAATGTAATTGAGGCATGTTTTTTTTATATAAGATTTTCATTCTACATATGAATATATATATCATGATTTATATGCGGTTCCGTTAGTTTCTTTTTTGTTATCTTTGTTCTCATTATAGTCATAGATTTAATCTGCCGATATGAAGCATCTTTCGTAATAATTTCTAGTCTTTAAACGTGTGTATGACGCATGCGTAACGTCACTCAGCTGAGTCACTGTTGCTAGGCGCTCGGCTGTGAAAGCTTTTAAAATTTATTACAAGCTATTAATAATTATATTTGTAATTGGAACTATTTTTTTTATTATTAAAACCCATTGAATAAGGATGTGGGTTGTTTTAGTTAATTTTATAATTAATGCCTTTATTTGAAACCGATTTTTCTAGATGTTTGACAAAGAGTTTGATTTTTATTCGTGTTAATTTTGCATGTGTATTACTAAGACACTGGAGTCCGATACCGAAGTCAATTAAACAAAAAATTGCTTTAAAAACAAGTTTATATTAATAATTCTTGCAATCTAATTATACACTGTCTCGTCATTAGTAGTAAGTGACGAAAAAAAAAAACAAAAGAAGATCACGGAACATTCGCTTTGACACATTACTTTTTTAATGTTGCAAAAAAAAGGTTTAATATATGACGAAATAATAATTAAATTAATGTAGATGTATGTATAAAATAGATATTCGTAAGGCGAGAACAACATGGAATATACGTTAAATTCAACTTGTTTTAAGTATTGAGAGATTCTGATGAAACATTTAATCAATTAACCAATACGCCAACTTTGTGCCAACTTTGGACTTTGGTGGTATGGTGCCAGAACGACTAACGATATAGACAATTTCAACTCAAATAAACTTACACAATTAATGCTTCAATGGTTTTAACAGATGATAGTCATTTGCAAAATAAATGAAATATGGAAAAATGTATACTTAGTAATCGTTTTACTGGAAACATCACATTCTATGAAAAGGTCGTCAAAACGGACAAAACGCTATTCATTAAAAAAAAGGTGGAATTATATATCTATATCAATGAAATTACATCCAACATTGAACATTTGAACAAAGCTATCATGTAATCGAATCAATATAGTCTAAATTCAAGTAGGCTCATAAAATCATATTAAATTAATGGATTCGGTTAGCAGATAATATACTGAAGAAAAAGAACCGGCAAAAAAACTCAGTAGTTACTCTTCCCCGCCATTTTAATTACAGACTTACCACCAGTAGTTGAGGATATAAATGGACTCTTAAGCCAAGTTAAAAATATAGTATATTTGTAATTACCCTAAGATATATTGACATATTATATTGACTACAACTTAGGAAATCGCCTGAGACCTACCAACGCACGTAATAGCCGCAATTACACTGATCACCTAGGTCGTTAGCGCGATAATAGATCCTACGTGACCTAGCTGATGTATTCTAGAAAACAGTATTACTCTAATTCACTAATCATTACTTTAATAAGTTTCTTTTTTCAACATTTTTATATTTTTTTTTATTTATCAAAATTATCGTCTTACACTAAATGTTATTCAGCTATTGTTTCTGTAAATAACTTATCGATCGAATAGATAATAGAAATATTTTTTTTGTAAATAAAGTTTTTATCAAAAATTAATTTTTGTTTCATTATTTAATGTTATTAAGAGTGAATTTCAAATTAGTTTAATTCGTGGTTGCCACGATGAATAGAATAGAATCGGTAGGGTCACGTAGTCTTAAAGTGAATCAGACGCGTTATTAATATTAAATTATTAAGAAATCCGCATAAACTAACGTTATTTATGCAGAAACGCTCGACGTGCGCGCGCTCGACCGAAGCATGTACGAACTTGTTCAATCTTCCCGAATCTTCTCGAACATTCCTCGATACACAACGTTGGTGAACCGGGGATTTTAATAATAATAATACTATGAATATTCCTTTTAATATTGAGAGGAAATTGAGCTTGTGAATTCAATGACATTCTTTATTTTTAAAATTATGTAATAATCCTAACTAATATTTTAAACAATAAAGTAAGTTTGTTTGTTTGCTACGCATTAACACCTAAAGTACTCAATCTTGTAACGTTGCATATTAATGCTTCACCAATGTCAAAATGTCAGTAGGTATCTTTAACAGAATTTCGACCCATTGTGCAAGCTGCCTTACGAGTATTATAGAATAGCCATTACTAGCTTTCCTTTTAAAAATCAAATTGAAAACTCACATGTCCGGAAATGAAACCGTTATCAATATTATCGAACCACGTGTATAATCCGTTGGTGATATTTCGTTTGAAATTGATGAACAATAAGTGGAAGTCATATCGGAAATGTTTTATGACGTTTTATCGGCTGATGACATATGACGGAACATGTCGATACATGACTAAGAAGTATGTGGCGTGATGCCGTGAACGAGTTTCATAATGATGCAATTACTTACGAAGAATTGTCATACACTTTTACTGGAGACGAGCCAGTAGTCGCGTCAGCCACGTGGTTCGTTAGACTTTTAGGAATTGGAACAAAAACATACCATTAATGTTACCAAGTATACAGGTGGGATTGGTGATTAGCTCTCTAAGTTCTATACAATATATCGATCAACCACTGACCCGCCCCTGCTTCAATACTCAATTCGGCACGAGTGCAATGCTGATACTAAATATGCTACAGAATTTGTTTATTTACGACATCACATTAGAGACTTCTAAAATCATCAGTATTTCTTTACTATATTGTCTATATAATATTTTCATCGTCCAAAACCGATTAATTTGAAATTTTGCACTTGATAAGATGGTGACGATTCAAGATACACTCTTGAATCACGTCACGTCGTCACGTCACTTAGTTCGTACATAAATGTAAAAATAATGTGAAAAATGTATAATAAAAAACGTGTTATACATTTTTTGTAAGAAAAATTGTGTTTTGTGAACTTACAACGATACAAATGAAAAAGCTTAATTTTAATCTAACTTGTGTTTAAATCACTTTTAATGTATTGTGTAATATGTCATAATTATTATGATATTATAAACGTGTACATGTGTTACAACCCGACATATATTATGGTCCTCGTATCTTAATTACACTTTACAAAAAAATATTGCTGACAAATAAATTCGACAATGGACTCTCCGTATTTCTCTCTTTCCAGAGTTTTTACCGCCCTTGTAGATTTCTTATAATTCATTGTGAATTAAATATTTCATAATTATTCAATTCTGATTAACCTTTCATCATAATCTAATAAACTGTAACACAGCTAATTTATTACAGTGACTTTACAACTTTGATTGGAAAACACACTTTGCAACAAACTACAAAAGATGGGAAATAGTTTATCAAATCTATTTAAACAAAGGCATTTTTTAAACAGCTCGGGTTTTTTAAAAGTTTGTGATTAATTTGAAGTCAAATATAATAATAAATTTTACTATTAAATAATTTATTATCATTTGTAACGTTATGTAACATAAGACCATTCTTAACTGTTATTTGGGATATATTTTAGCCATATTTTGTATACTTTTTTTGTGTAAGGCAAATGGCTGCTGGTGTTAATTGATAACCATAGCCATTTGCACCGTATTGAAATGTTAAGCACCCTTACATTACCAATGCCCCACCAACCCTGGGAGCCTCATGTACTTTGTTCCTTAATTACCCTGTAAGACAAAATATAATGCTATTCTATTTAGTTGCAGAATATCTGATGAGAGAGTGGTACCTCACGGGTTTGAGCAAGCCCCATAAGCAATAAGAGCGGATACTTTACATATATCTATAAATGATTACGGGTTGTATTATTTAATTACTGGTTTAGTTATGTTGGTAGGATATCTTGTCATTTATTTGAGCTGTAATTACCAGTATGTTATGTATACGTCGCTTTGGGATCTTGATATGAAATTATGTTGGGTTTATACGCTTGTTAAGTACAGTTTCAGTAACGAAGAGTAACTTGACTTAACTTTAAGGCTATTTGTTTAAAGGTATGAGCACAAAAAGGGTTAAAAATCAATTGGTTCCCCTATTTAAGTGTAACTATGCAAAGACAATATTTTAATAAACAATTTTTTTATCGGTTTCGTTAACGGTTTCGGATAGTTTTTTTCGGTTAGATAGTTTCTGTTACGGTTACGGATCCCAAGCATCCACTGGCATCTATCACATAGTCGATAGACTATAAAGTCAAAATTAAAATATGCTTTATTCAAGTAGACATAAAGTTTATGTAGTTATTTAATGGGATATATTAAATATAAAATTAATGTATAAATTACTAGTCGTCGTCCGCGGCTTCGCTTGCGTATTTTGTCACGACTTAACAAAAACAGGTACCCTATGTAATTTTTTGGTGCTTAAATGTACTTTATAAAAAAATTCATCAAAATCGGTTCATTGAATTGGTTGTGAAAGACCGACAGACAGACCGACAGAGTTACTGTCACATTTGTAATATTAGTATCTAAGATAAATTTTTTTCAACAAACGAAAACTAGTACTTGGTGGTAGGGCTTTGTGCCACACACTCATCAGTTATTCTACCGCCAAATAACAGTACTCACTATTGTTGTGTTCCGGTTTGAAGGGTGAGTGAGCCAGTGTAACTACAGGCACAAGGGGCATAACATCTTCCCAAGGTTGGTGGCACATTGACGATGTAAGGAATACTTAATATTTCTTACAGCGTCATTGTCTATGGGTGATGGTGACCACTTACCATCAGGTAGCCCATATGCTCGTCCGCCAACCTATACCATAAAAAAATATTCAGTAATTACTATGTTAAATACAAATGAATTGTTTCTGATTCGTTATATTTATGAATGTGTAAAGGCTGTTTATTAACAGTAGGTTACACAGTAATAGAAAATTTTGTGAAAGGTCAGCAACGTAAAATTATAACGCGTTACTCATAATGTTCATTTCATAATTGCGCGTGCTAAAGTCGATTGGACCAAATGACTCATTAATTTATTGTCAAATCATCGTGTTTAATTACACACCGCGGGACCGGAAGTAATATTTTAATGTTTGAATCGGAATTATGTTATTTACCACATTTTGATATTAATTTCCATTCAATACGTCATGAACTGAGATGGCTCTGTGGTTAGAATAGTCTTTATCGAAGATTACGAGTTCAAACTCGGGCAAGCACTCTTAAATATTCATATGCTTAATTTAAAATTCATCTTGTGCTCAGTGGTGTCTTATTTTAATGAAATTCAGCCACATGTATGTATTACCCGCATAGGAATATCGCGATGGAAATATCTTCAAACATCATACTCAAAGGGAGCGGAGATCTTAACCCAGTAGTGGGAAATTCTAATGCTTTAAAATCCATCAAATGATCCATTAATTGTAACAGCATGGTTAAGCTTAAAACATTAAATTTTGCCCAGCAATGAAACATTTATAAATTGTTACTTAACTCTCTTTATTTTTATGCCATAATAATAACATTAAAAAGCTTAATATAATTTAATTTTAATAAATTTAAAATTACTTGTTTTAGGATAAATTTAATTGTAATGTTAAGGTTATTTAATACATTTATTTTTAAATGTAACATTATATATATGTACCAGAAATATAATAAATAAGAAAAGGGAACTTAAATATATAGGGTTATTTTTTGCTTAAATAAAAATATTGACATAAGTATTATTGATTAATTAAAACATGTAAGTTTTTAATTTACTTTAGTTTTCATTTCCCCTAGTAACAGTCCAGTCACCGACTTAATTACCCAGAAGTACGGCGACTGATGAAGCAAAACAACGTTCGGAGAATTGTGAAAACAGGTTCGATTCTCGATAAAGCAACCAGTTTGGTTTGAAACTGGGTTTCGTGTCACCAGGGTGATGTTTTATGGGTCAATGTCAGCCGTGAGAATTTTCATTCAATTTCATTTCATTTTCGAAATTATGGATATCTACAACTGCACAACATACATGCCCAACCACATACGAATTATGTATATGACGGCTTGAATGAGACTCTAATGTTACTGAGGGAGAATGTTATGTATGTATTACATAAATATATTTCAAGCTTATAGAAATATTAAAATATAAATAAAAAATAAGTTTCTGTACAAGATTATAAATATGATAAAAAAGTTTGGAGCAGGAAGTTTGTGATTTTAATAAAGTATATATTCTTTTAATTACATATGTGGTTGAGGAAAAAGTACAAATAATACAATTTAAACTTTCTATACGATTTTTTACATTGCGAACCGCTTTACGTCCAAACCAATCTTATAATATGACGAAAAAAGGTGTTGTTTAAGTAATTATTTTATGATATTAAAATAAAAATTACTTAGTCACATTTTCTTTGTTCAAGTTACCACGCGGTTTGTGAGTTGGTTCATGAGTTAGAATTTAATACGAAGCATGCAGGTTTGCACACAATATTTATTTATCTTCAAGCGTCAAATGTAGCCAATTGAGTACGTGAAAATTCACCAAGATATGGAAGCATTATCACACATCTTGATGAGTCAGTTTTCGTAATATTTTATACATCCTGACAGCGTTTTAAATCTTATGCAACAATATTTCAAACAACTCAAATTAACTGTGTAATTGTTTTAATTCTCATTTTTGAAATTGTAGAAAGTAAAAGTTAATTATTATATTGTTGCTTCTTAAATTTAATTATACTCAGAAACAGAGTTCGAGTAATCTAATATCTAAATAATCGAAAGAAGTCAAACTACACCAAAACTATTTATTCAACATGCAACTTCAACATTCGAAAAGAAGCTCAGCTCTGTTAATATATTAATATAACAACGACTGTCTGTTCGTACGTCCTGCATTGCAGTATAATGTAACGATACTTTCAAACGAATATGTTTTGGCAAGTTTTAATATAAACCTTCGGAGTGCAGACGCAGCATCTTTCTATATTACAACTAGAATGGAATTAAAAAGAAAACAATGTAACGAAATTTGAATTTCTAGTTTTATAATTTAAATATTTATGATGTCATACATCGTCGATGCGTCACTGAGCATAGGAACTAGGAATTAATGCACTTTTAATTTGGCTGGCTTACACACCTTTCAAACTCAACAAAGAAATATATTATTTTTTAAGGTTTATGCAGGTCAAATGACCAAAGTTGCAGAAACAAAGGAATGATGGTGAATTTAAGTAGCGATTTGTTGATTATAAAATTGGGTAATCAAATATGCTATACTAGATGTACCTGCAGCTATACCCGCGCAAAATTTATTAAAAACTAAATTCCAAACACCGTTTTACCCCCTTAGGGGTTTCGTAAAACCTCCTAACCTAGGAACCTACCAGTTTTTTTTTCAACTTTGACACAGTGACAACAGTGAGTGGTATTTTACTTTTATACATAACATATTCAATATTTTAATTATAATGTATATTAGGATACTTTAAGTATCCACTACCCCAAAACTACTACCCCAAAAGTTTTATTTTGTGAATATTTCGTTGTTTTTAATGTTTACGCCCTTATACCGGTATAAGTAGGGAAGCCCTAATATATCGGCTCTTCACCTTAATACAAATTATCACAAGGTCTTACCGGTGTATTAATGGGAATTAAACAAAGGAGCCGGGATAGCTTAGTAGTTAAAACGCGTGCATCTTAACCAATGACTGCGTGTTCAAACCCAGACAAACACAACTGAATTTTTATGTGAATAATTTGCATTTATGTAATATATAATAGATGTGAAAGAAAACATAGCGGGGGATGCCTGCAAGTTTTATATAGTCAATTTTAATGTAATTCTTAATGCGTGGAGGAATTAGCTCTAAATCTCATTCTCAAATGGAGAGAAGATCCTAAGCCTTGGGTTGGGTATTTACACACAGACAGAAACGTCATTTTATGAAACTCTTACATAGTCTTATATTTACATTATTCATTAAGAAAACATTTATTATAACGGATGAATCGCGTATATTCATTATTTTTAAACATCCCGACGTTTCGAGCACTTTGCAGTGTTCGTGGTCACGGGCAGACTAAGATGACATTTGTCTATTTGAAGAACAAAGGAAATATTATTAACAACTACCGCCAACGATTTCTCAATTGATATCTTGAGTAACGTTCCGGTTGCACGCAGAAGGCACTAACTGTATCTTTAGGTCTTGCAGTTTGTTGGATTTGGGATTTTAAATTTTTAATAAGTGGATCCCAGGTGTTAGAAAGTCTCCAACCATCTTCTCTATTGAAGTTCGGATGTTTTTGAATTTCAATAGCTTCGCGTATCATTCTAGGAATGAATCTGTGTTCTCTAGCGAGGATCTGTGGTTTATCAAATCGGATAAAATGGTTAGGTTTATCCAGAGCATGTTCACAGACTGCAGACTTAGAAGAACGCCTATTTTTGACATCTCCTATATGTTCCTTGACCCTGGTACCGATACTTCTCTTTGTTTGGCCTATGTAAGATAAACCACACTCACATTCGAGTTTATATACTCCTGCAGTTTGTAAAGGAATATTACTCTTGATAGGTCTCAAGAACTGGCTCACTTTCTTATGAGGCTTGTAAACGGTTTTAATTGAAGCTCGCTTCAAGATGTTGCCAATCCTGTCTGTAACTCCCTTCACATATGGTAGAAATGCAGGTTGTCGCTCAACTGTGGGTGGCTTGATACGGCTTCTGCGATGCTGGCGAGGCACGGGCAGCTTGTTCTGGTGGAGTGCAAGCTTGACCTGACAAAGTGCTCGAAACGTCGGGATGTTTAAAAATAATTAATATACGCGATTCATCCGTTATAAATAGTTTTATTTAAATGTGTAATCATCGCGAAAATTTAAGACAACATTACATTTATTATAGTCACTCATTTAAATGTCTGCACAGATAACCAATTACGCTTCGTTATCTATAGGAATATGTAGGCCAGTTTATCGAACCGGATAAATCCAGATTTATCTGGATTTCCGTTCAGTTATACTCACGGAGAGTGGACTTAATCCTCTTATCATTGTCTTTTTCTGTTTACTTTATTTGTGTATAAAGTAATGAGTATTTAGTTTTTCTGTGTAAAGACGGCGAGCAAATCACTAAACGTTCTACCCGATAGTAATGTGAATTGATGGATAATAAAGGCAGTGGTTATTATTACATGGTTTAACTTTATGGAAAGCTTGAGTTAAAATTCAAAATCAAGGTAGACTTTTAATCAACTATTTTACGAGAACCTATCACCACCGCTTCGGTATGCTTATTCCACCGAGAAGAACTGGCAAGAAACTCAGTAGTTAGGTACCCTTTTTCAATATCTGAGAAAAAAATCCAATTTGTTCGATTTTATAATAATTTACAAAAATACAATAAATACATACAGAGTTTATTAAATAAACACAAAGAGCCACCATTGAGCCAGCCATATGTGGCGTTAGATAAAATGTAACCTTAATTTCGATATTAGTAGGTACATATATTGATTTATTTTAACACTTCTATCTTTCATTGGTTCATCACTGGCTCAGTTCGCGTAGTTTCCCATTGGAAAATTGTATGTTATTACATTAATTTTCCCTTCAAATCGAAACTACATACAAAATCTTATTTGACGAGTATTTCACCCAGTAGTGGAATATTTATTTAGAAAAAGAAAGATGATTTAATATAATTAATACTGTAAAGGAAAGCAGATTAACTTTTCTATGTTATAGAAGCTTTTGGCAATTTTTATAAAGAGATAAAAATACTGACTTAGCTTGAATCTGTTTAATACATAATACAATATTAATAAATAATCTTTAATGAATAGTCGCATTTAATACCTAGTGTTAGATAAAGCATGTTGCACGCACCGCAAGATGGCGGAGTCGTACGTAGTCGGGTTTTGTGAAAGCGAAGTTCTTATTTAGAAAATTATTACTGCGTTTCCTATCGCGATTCTGTAATTTACTTAGAGTGTCTTTATGTATAATAAAACTGTAATGAAAAGTGTTTGTACGTAAGTTATATTTAAAAAATATATTCAGATGTAATCGAACAATGTTATCACTAGTATAACAAAAAATAAATTAACAGTCTGTGTATACATACAAACATATTTATGTGTATGTGTTTCTATTGATGTATTACTAAATCAAATTCATTATACTAATTACCTTTTTATTCATAATAAGAAAAAGTTCCAACCTGTATGCGTCACACTTTTAGCCATTTTGAGGAGAAAGATTTGGTTTATTCCACCACGTTACACTAATGCGAATTGGTTGATACATTTGGCAGAATTTCATTCGACTCATGCAGGTTTCCTTTCAATTTTTTCCTTCACCACTTAAGCACGTTTAATTAAAAAACTAATACAGCTGGCAATTGATGCTAAATGCTACGTTTTCTCATAGGTGTTCTCTCAGCTGTCGACATAAATATTAAATTAAGGACCAATAAAAAGATGTTATATTAACAGTTGAATTTGATACGTTTCCGGATGGCAAAGTTTCAATTTTGTATTGAGTTTAATTTTTGTCGATAATAACGCGAACGACGAGAAAAGACGCCGGAATACATTATAGCAACTAAATATTACTGATTATATGTCAGTAATAATTGACTTACGTTTAGCGTAAACGCTGGACGTAGAAAGTTGATACCTATACTATACCCAATGGAATATGTACAGTATTCATAACATCCCATGTAATATTTTCATATGCTATAATTTAGATAATGGAAATGTATACAATTTTTTGTTACAGTCTTGTAAATATTAAGGTAGATAAACGTCATCAAGATTATTGGATTTCACTTATGAGAAAATTTCAAGTTTAAAAATACTACAACCGAATATGAAAATTAAATTTATAAGGCACCATATTTTATATCACCAAAAAATATTTTTGTGTTCCGGTTTAGGTATAAGGCGAGTGAGTTCGTGTAAGTACAGGCACAAGAGGCAAAACATCTCAAGATTGTTGGCGATGTAAGGAATGGTTTACTTTAGTTTTATAGTGACCACAAAACACTTAGCATTTAATTTGTCAGTCTCCTATGTATTTAAATATTAATTGTATTGAAGTTGAAAAAAAGAGTCGAGATAACCCAGTGGTTAGAACGCGTGCATCTTAACCGATGATTGAGGGTTCAAACCCAGGCAAGCACCGCTGTTTCATATGCTTAATTTGTCTTTATAATTCATCTCGTGCTCAGCGGTGAAGGAAAACATCGTGAGGAAACCTCCATGTGACGAATTTCATAGAAATTCTGCCACATGTGCATTCCACCAACCCGCATTGGAACAGCGTGGTGGAATATGTTCCAAACCTTCTCCTCAAATGGAGAGGAGGCCTTTAGGCCAGCAGTGGGAATTTACAGGCTGTTGTTGTTGTTTTTGTTGTTGTATTGAAGTTAACTTAATTATTGTAATTTTAATCTGGAATTATTATTTCATTTTAACTTTATCTTAATGTTAAAAAGTTCAATGTGGTCGTGTTATTAATTTTATAAGATTATTGAGAACAGTGATAACGTTTTTTTAGCGGCGTTCTGATGAACTGTATGGCTTTAACACTTTTAATTTATAGCAATAGATGAGCACGTCCCATTGCTGAATATACGCAATAATACAATGATGTTCTAGTAAACAGATATGTCATTAACGCGTAAAAAGTGAAGACTAGAAAACGTCATAATTGGGACGTTTGCCTTTAGTCGTTACTCGTTTTCATCATAATTATGCTAGTAATACGTTATAATACATCATAATTATGTAGTAATACGTTTTCCGTAATTAAAACATCTAGTTATCCCTTTTACTTATTGTTTTTATCAAGCTATCCTTTTTACTTGTAACGAAATGTAAAATAAACGGTCCCCGGCGCGGCACACTTTTTTCTGTTGGATATAACATATCTGTTTATTAGAATATCATTGCAATAATAACGTTTTACTTGAAACCTACACATAAGCAAACTGATTGAAAGAAAGTGTAATGATTGTAATAAATTTGTAATAATGATTATAAATGAAAGGTCCTAAGTGTCATATCGTGTGACCTCACGTGAAGTACATTACGGCGGCTAGTTACAACAATCTTAAGCTTATTGCATCATTAATTGATAGAACGATATCCGCTTTTAATTATTTATTAATTGTGCAATGCGAAAACGCCACGAGTATTCATTAATGGGTAAAAATATACATATATGTAATTAAATTAAAGAAGCAGCGTCTGTTTATAAGAATATATTTAATGAATTAACGAACAGGTTTTTTAGCAGACTTCAATGAAAGAGTAAACTCACTTCGCTAATTAATAACTACATTTTTCGTTTTTGTTTTTTTAACCTCTTTTTTACATTCCGTTTTTTTTTTTAAATATTTGATTTGTAATAATGAAATATAAAAAAAGCAACGCCACTGCATATAAGTATAGAGAAGGCTTTCAAAAGACATATATAATACCTGAAATTGCAATTGATATTAGTGTGGAAATAACAACATATACTATCCTAAAAATATAATAATAGTTATGATCGCGAATGCGTCGAGTGTAAGAACAGCGGTTGTTGAAATTAAAGAAATAAAACGGTTTCATTGCTGGGCAAGCACTCCTATTTCCATGAGAAAAAGGCTACAAACTCGTCACCATGTCACTCAAAAGTCTTAATTTTATAACTGAATTATGAAAATAACCTTTTATTGAGAATAGGCTATTTGACAACGCGAAAAATAAAGAGTCAATTATTACAATAATCAGTATGTATTATGAGTTTAAAAATGGTTATCAATTAACTAATGTGGAAAATAAAACTTATATTATTCAAAAATTCATAAATAAAAATGCATATTTTTAAACGTTTGTCACGTGACACAAAACGCTCCTGATTGGCCAGGCTTATGATGAAGTCACTTGCTTGTTAACCTTGCTCGTCTACTATATGTACCACAGATTAAAATATAGGCAAGTGACGTCACTGACCTCATTGCAGCGCCATATTGTCCAAGTAGCGTTTTCGCGCGCTATTTAAATATGGAATTTTAAATATGATATTTTTCGGCAAACATGTACTAGAAATAAATAAATCAACTTTTACTGGGCAACATCTACTTAATAATATAAAATGGATTTAAAAACCAGTCAGCCAGCCTATTGAAACAAATGAAAACAGTTTCTAACTTGAACACACAATTTTTTACAATACAATGAAACTTCGCAATTATTTTATAACAAAATAATAATATAACAACATGATAATAATACAAATAACATGTTTTTTGTACACAAACTAATAAATCACGGTTAATTTAATATCATTTTTATGATAGAAGCTAAAATGTTCGTTACGTAAGGATTATTTACACCGTTTTAAACTTGTGTTTTTTATGTTTATTAACAATTCAAGACACGTTTTCGTTTAACAGCCGTCTATCGAAGTAAACAGTGAGTCATATGTGAAATTATTACCAAACTATCAACTCCATGATTCATACAAAGATATTTTATTATTTGCGAGACCACGTGATAATCGAACTCGACTCGTTTCGACTGGAAATAAAAAAAAACTATAAAATGTAAATAAAGCATTCGAAGTCGTAACGGTTTTATTGCATTCATTTTTTTTTTGTTTATATAAATAAAACAAATTTCGACAATTTAATTGATTGTGATTGTGACGGTCAATTGGGAATCTATTTTTAATTCTCTGTACCAATGTTAGTATTTAAAGACAGAAACCTCTCGTTTTAATAATTATTAATAATACGATACACAAATAAAATCATTATATAGTTTTTACGATTTTATTCAGTCTTTTCTCTTGTCAATTTCTTTTACTTATTGTCAACTTTACGTGTGTGCAATAAAGAAGTTTATCTATCTATCTATCTTTTACATTGAATACTTCCACATGAAACACAGTGTAATTTTAGTATAGTTTATATTGTTACAATTATAAACGAATTTAATATGAAAGTCGAAGCGTGAGGGATATATAACTACTCAAAATATCAGAAACAAAAAGATTTTATTAAATCCAAAAGCTTGATCCAGATATTGCATTCAAATAAACTCGTAAGCATTATTATATGAGTATAGATATGCTAATAAATATTATACAATCAGCTTCGATATCAAGTATATTGATATATAGTATCAGTGTTTACTTAATATGTAAAATAGTCGCCGTGCCCTGGAAGCTCGGCCGTAGATAAGCTGAAAACTAGATATGATGATAAACACCAAACCATTCGAAGCATGCTTATTAAATATAAATAATAATAATATGTAAAAGTAACTCTGTCTGTCTGATGCTCCTCGACCAAGCCCCTTAAACAAACTTGATGAGGTTTGCTATGAAATATGTTTGATTTCCAAGGAAGGTTATATGCCTAACATATGACGACTAACCGCTAAAGCACAAGTGAAAATGCGCCTGTTAACCAGTACGTATATTATTTTTAATTCGATTTTTTTAATCAATATTTAAGTTTAATTTCAGATTAAGATGTAGTTTATATTTATCTGAAATTAAACTTATATATTATTTTAGTTTATAATTTTAAGACTGACATGAGTTATTTGTTGTAGGTTTCGAGATAATGTCAGTTAGGTTTTTAGTCGCAGAGGAAATTGCTTTCAAATGAATTTGCAGTCTTATTTTTAGAGCGAACGCTATCTATGCTTTTAGTATTACAGTGAAAATGTTAATCGAAGGACGTACAAATCTAAATAAATGTCCGAAATGTGTTGTATGTGTGCAATTCACACGCGGTAGGAGTGAAATATAATAATGAAATTTAATTAGGCTTTATGTATCTTATTCTTCGTTTTAATGAGTTTCAAATCACAACTAATCTAAGGAAGTTTCACTACCATAAAAATGTGAGGTCTAATTAAAGCCAACACATTGCAACGGTCATTAATTATTATTTGTTCTATTAAACTCTATTTTAATAGATAAGACTAGACTTATAACTGAAAGATTAGGGTAATTAATTACACGTGACAGAAGTTATGACATTCAAACGTTATGTATAAGTTGCCCTCAAATTAAACTGTTCTTTATTTGTTATGTAGTGATGGTAATTGTGTTCAATTATAAATAAATAAAGAACTGAAAGGTATAGGTTAGTCATTCGTGTTATTTTTTTTATTTAATTAATCAACGGGTTTGTTAGACTGTAATCATTAAGCAGTAAACTTAACCAAATAAAATTAAAGAGTCCAGCTACTGTCAAATTTAAAGTCAAAACCGGTTTATACAGAACCATTACACACATATTGACCGTCAAAAATCTATCACCAGTTCGGAACTAATCACACACTGAGAGAAGTAGAAGAAGTTTTAAGTTTTCATTACAATAAAAAAATTATTTAAATGCAACAAATAATCTTATATCTTATTAAAGTATTCCAATACTTGATGTAAAGAAATATTCCATCATAATATTTCTTTATTCATAAAAAAATGATTTACCCGAATTTCTCAATAATCTGAAAACGATAAATATGTACGATTCGATCATTATCGACAATGTTGTCACAGTTGCCAAGTGACAAGCACACGCTCTGTTGATTCCGTTGGAAATTTCGAGAGAGCCAATCTTATCTATCACGATAACTCGATAAGGTAGGGCGAGGCAGACCGAATGGCACCTGGGTAGTTACGTCACTCATTAGTGGTACCATTTACCAAGAATTACTTCGGAACATTGTCTTCTATTGCAATGGAGTCACTTTTGAAGCGACAGCTGGTAATAAGTCTCTCGTTGTAGAAGGTGTGCTCTGCTTATTTCAACACGCAGCCTCATTTTAAGTCTATCAAGCAGTATTCTAACGATCTACCTAAAGTAACGTAACAGTCTGTAAATTTCCTACTGCTGGGATAAGGCCTCCTCTTCCATTAAGGAGAGGGTGTGGAACATATACCACTAAGCGGTTCCAATGCGGGTTGGTGGAATGCACATGTGGCAGAATTTCGATGAAATTAGACACATGGAGGTTTCAAATTAAGCACATATATACAAATAGTGGTGCTTGCCTGAGCTTGAACCCGCAATCATAGGTTAAGATGCACGCGTTCTAACCACTGGGTAACCTGCATAGGTAGCTGACCTAACTTCATATTAATTATTGTACTATCAAATTAATAATATTACGAGCAACATATAGTAAACTTATTTGTATTATTCAATGATAACTCGGATGTCGGTGTTTCCAAACATCAAAGGCATCGGTGTATAAAGTTAGACAATAAATTTTGTGGACCACATTTATGGTCGTCGTAACACGTAGCACTTCGATCTGAGCACACCTTATCAGCCCGCAATATGGCATCCAAGTTGCTTCTATCTTCATTGCTCGAATTGAATACACAACTTAACTTCGATGAAAAAACTGCCGAGTCACACTGCTGGGCTAAGACTATGCTTTATGTTGGTCAAATCGAATTCCACCAAGCCTACTACTAATATATAATATACATACGTCCATGTAGCCTTAACCTTATGATTTACAACTTTAATTTTAAACATAGATTCTTTCCTAAGTGACCAGACACTTAAAAACTACCATTGTTTAATTAATTGATAACTTTTTAATATTATAATTATGACGCAGTTGGTTACTTACACACACTATGAAACAAGAAAGATGTACCTTTTAATCTTAAATTTTAATTCCTTAATTAATTAAAAATATAAATGGAACGTGACATTAATTTGGGGTAAAATCATTAGTCGCGAGGGACTGACGTGACCACGTCCTAAATCAGGCGAGGCTTGTGGACTGAAGAGCTTCAGTGTTTGAGTGAAACGGAACGATATGTTAGTTGGCATTATTGTAATGTTTGTCATTATATTACTTACATGTTAAGTAATTTTGTTTTAGTATATAATACGATATGAGTAATAATTTGTATCCAATTACTTTTCTTAATTAATAAACCTTAGATTTTGAACCTTGTATATTTGGTCTATACATCTAAATAGAGTGTCGCATTACAAAAGAACAAACGAAATCATATTATCCTGGTTTGCATGACAGCTATGCTAAGCTTCACACTCGCGTAACGTCAAATTACTTTAACAGTATGTACGTAGAAGCCAAACGGTGGCCTTTATTTTTCGACTTACTTATCTATTTAAATACTTTATTGACCACCATATATATAATAGGACAAAAGATGGACTTAATACCTGAAGGCATTCTCTGCCAATCAACCTTTAAGTCAAACAGAAAACCATTAAGGCGGTAATTAGTAATAGGCTTGAAAATAATTAAAACAAATGGATATCATGGGAACTAGGGGCTATCTGACAATATGTGCTCGCGTAGACGAGTTTTAAAAGTACATTTAGAGGTAGCTTTATATAGCGTATTTTTCTGCTTTGACCAAACAAACCAACTCTACAACTTTACGCATTGTATAGATTTAGAAGGTAACTAAAACGTGTAACAAAACGTCACGCCTTTTCGAACAAAGCAAAATAATTTCTTCACAGTCGTACGAAAATAATTGCATCCATTGTTGACAACGCGGTGCATAAAAAATGCAGGAAATTTGCATTTGAATGATTTGCATGCTAGTAAAAAAAACTAGAATTTATTTCCTTGCATTTTTTTCACGTTACAGGTGTTTCGAAACACGAACCTCTTGGTCTAGATAATGACATGACAAGCGCTAGTTTTGCATTATTTTTATTTTAACAAACACTTGCGATTGCCTAACGTACTTAGGTGTACAGATACCTAATTATTACACATACGTTATATATAGACGAAAGTAATTAAACGTGCCCTTAACTTGAACTTGAATTACAATTCCAATGTCACGACGTTAAGTAATGCAGTACGAATTTTATGAATATATATTCGCTGCACCGGTAAAATGTCGTTTCTCTATAGTCCGCTATAATTGGTCAAAAGCGCGTCAAACGAAAAAGTATAATAGCGTGACGGCCTGTTTAAAGCGGGGTCGGGTTCCGAGCCGAGCGAATTATCCCTAGAGTCAGGCACAAGGTCACGACGCGGAGCGCCACGCCTCGTCGTCAGTCAGGCGTGGTCACGCCGCGCGAGCACACCGTGCGTATCGCGACGACGCGTCCAAGCCTCGCCGCCATGGCCAAAATCACCCAACAGTCCATCCTGCGCATCAGCGACGAAAAAACCTTGCAACTCATCGAATTATACGAAAAGGAGGAATGTCTCTGGAACACGACTACAGAAGCTTACAAAATTAAATCAAAAAGATACGAGGCGGCCGAGAGAATAGCTAAAATTCTTAACTTAAAACATTTCACTTTCCGGCACGTCATAATCAAGTTTAAAAATCTGCGGAACTCTTATTGCCAGGAGTTGAAAAAGATAGCGAACAGCGTCGCCGCCGGGGAGGAACCAGTTTACCGGCCCAGAGTGTTTTGGTTCTCGAAAATGGACTCCTTTTTGCGTCCTCACTTGCAACCGACGAGGGACTCCAAATTGGTACGTATTTAATTGCCGCACAACCGGCCCCCGACCTTGACTTTGATCGTGACTCACAACTTAGCATAAATTAAAGTAATGTTTACATAACGTCGTTTTGTTATGTTTTAGCTCTTCAACTATGGCGTCTTGGTGAAGTCGGAGCCAGAGGAGAACGAGGAGTATCAGCAATCGAGAGCGGTTACAGATGACAACAATTCCTACTCCGAGGAGGACGCGGAGGAGTTCGTACCGCGGGTCAAACGATCGAGGAATTCCTCGATATCGGTCAACGAGTCAAAACTTGAAGAATCGTATTCCAACACCTACGTGCCTTTGTCTCGGGACACGTCGCACCAACCTACGACGAGCCGTAGGGATGATTGCTACGACAGCTTCGGCAAGTACGTGTCGGCCATGTTGAGGAACATGCCTGAGCAGCGAGCGATGGAGTTGCAGCCTCAGATAGTCAAACTACTAGTGATGGGAACGATCGGTAACAGCGAGGGTCTCGTCAGTCAATCAGACGAAAAGATTAGTTTGTGACCAATTATTGATAGAACTATTTTACACAAAACTGTCTCAAGTTGTTTATGAGTGTATTTGTTAAGAAATATTGAATAAAAATATTTAAGCGTTGTTGATTTTTTAATCACAAAGAATATACTTTTCACTGGACATGATTTATTATAATTCTCTTTGTTGTTTATTTCAAACTAAGCATAACATGATTCATAGCCTCGAATGGCCCAGTGATTGGAACACGTGAATTTTAAAAGTAAGCGGGTTCAAACCCAAGCCACCTGCAGTGTAGCTAGTTGCAATAAGTAAAATTAAATTTACAGTCTGTAATTCTATACAAACACGCCTAATGTGTGTTACATAAAGAGTCTCCGTGCAGTAATAGATTAATGGATACATTTCATAAACATTTATGATAATTTATTACATTAAACTGGTTCCGAAAAATTATAGAACTGTTTGTACATATTAAAACTCCATACGAAGCCACGCTCAAAGAAACACGATAATAACATTACTTAACCTATTCTTAAAGTTAAAGTCATCTAAAAATAATTTAAAACAGTTTGAAGGAAGTCGTTTACAATTAAAAGCCGTGTTTAATATATTTTAACTGTAAACCGTTCGAACAAGGTTTTTAATATAGAAAAATTAACATACGAACAAAATATACAAAAAAATTACTTGTTTTTTTTTTTCAATACTCGTTTCAACGCGACGACCACTAGCGCTTGACACATCATTGTAAAAATAAAGTGATAAAACATTTGATGTCCGTAATTAAAAGTGCAATTATTTTAAAATTAAATTTATAATTTTATTAAACAAGATATATTTTATGATTTATTACAGGTCACACGTTCGCCTATCGAGTGGTTTAAAGTTTTTATTAAACGCTAAGTATTTTTATGTCCGCGCATAATGTTAGTTTGTCATCTTTTGAACAGTCACTTGTTTTTTTCAATCATTTAAAGTAAAGAAAGTACTCATATGTGATAATTATATTAATTACGAACTCAGCGTGTTAATAAATCTCGAATAGCTCACAATAAATATATCCCGGACTTTTTTACTAAGCTGTTATATTTTGGTTATTCCTACGGCACGTTATGTCACTGCTTGTAAAACTTTAGATCACTTGCCAAGCTTGTCTACGTGACTGTAATCAGTGAAATCGTGATGCGAGTGAGATGGGTGATTGACTATCAACGTGTGGGAAGGGGATGGGTGAAAAGGGTTAAGGACCCTGATCAGCAGGTATCGACATCACCTGATGCAGATAGAGTAAAGTTTAAACAATTGTAGGATTTGAATAAGGAGGTAATAAATTATGAACTCGAGACAAGCTCGAGCCATTTAACTTAAGATTATAGATATGTGTGTATAAAAACAAAGGTCAAACATTTATATGGAATTTGTAAATACTAACGTTTCTTAAATTTAGCATCATATTAGCCTTGTCTGTAGAAGGTGACCTTAATATAAATTTGAGATGTTCGCTTATGGACTGAGGTGCAAAATTCATTTAGCAACGTCATAAATTTGTCACAAACATGTTGATATATGGACACAAAGTACGAGTCTATGACTGATCGTGTAATATGTGAGTTATTAAATAACGCAATGAATGCTGATAACAGTTCATTGAAGCGTCGATAAGAGACGGTCTCGCTGGCCCGAAATATCTGCACTACAAGCTCCGTGTGCCGTTGCACGTACGCACGTCAGACCTAGATATTCAGGGCTTGAGGAAAAATCTCGCTACACGGAACTCTCCGATTAATTCTTTGAAATTTATCGGAAAGTTTCGTGTAATATGTCATAAATATATCTGATGAAATTTTAATTTTAAAATATATCATGATAAGTTCTATATTTCTATGTAGGCTTATTAACTGTTTCACTCATTTCCAAACCCAAAATTTTAAGGGTACATTTTTTTATGCTGAGAGATTGGAATACAGATTACCTGAGTATAAGTTTAGCTCACATAACCACTATACGGAACTAAGATGTTTCATCTCTTGTGCCTGCAGTCACACTTGCTTATTGACCCATCAAACCGGAATACAACAATAGCAAGTATTGTTGTTTTGAAGCAAAATAATGATGAGTGAGCGCTACTTATCCAAGCAGGTTTGTACAAAGACTTAAAAATTTAATTAAATTTAAAACTCGCATAAAAGTAAATTCAATAAGTTTGGAAATGTTGGAATATATTTTAAACAAACAAGGGAAAATTTATTTGATTAAGTTTATCCAGTTCAAAGGAAAACAGAGCATGACGTCAAATTTTATATCAAAATTTGACATTCAGTGGACTAATAAACAGCAGTATCATTATTCAATTTGACCTCAGTAATAGCTTTAATATCACAGATAATTATCAATTCAAATAAGCCAAGATTATCTAAAGTAAATAAGATTAACATAAAGCAATAATTTGAAACATTATTTATCAATAGGTAACAATAACAACGGCTAATGACGTAGACACGTCTTTAATCGCGATACCTCGAGGTCATGTTTCACGAGCGAAAGATATTCTGATCAAAGGAAAACAAACTTTAACACAATAAAAATAAGGCAGGTTCGAATCGCAAAATAAATTGGCGACAAGTTTGAAATAGACAACTGCAACTTATATTGTCGTAGCAAAACAAATACATCCCTAAAGATATGATCATAAGAACTGATGTCACAGCAAGGATTCTGTTGTTTGTAAATGTAATGCTCGCTGATAATAAGAAACGCGTGTAGCAAAACGATCTCTATGCGTATCGCAATAAGGCCGGGCAGATGAAACGTGAAAACAACTGAAAACACGCAAGTTCTTTATTTAGCAGTGGCGACAAATAGTCTGATGTATTAGATAACGGTATCTATGTCAACGGATAAGCGTGGATTTATTTGAGGTGTGGACTTAAAGATGTTGAAAAGAACTTCCTAGAATAACAGGATGAATTGGAACATTGCGTCGTTAAAGGAGTTTATTTTTCAGCTAGCGACCCGCCCCGGCTTCGCACGGGTACAATACTGATAGCAAATATATTACAGAAGTTATTTATTTACGACATCACATTACAAACTTCTAAAATGATCATCGTTTCTTTACTATATTGTCCATGTATTTTATTCAAAAGCCTTCCTCTCGAATCACTCTATCTATTAAAAAACCTGCATCAAAATCCGTTGCGTAGTTTTAAAGATTTAAACATACAAAGTTACATAGGGACGGACAAAGCGACTTTGTTTTATACTGTGTAGTGTGTAGTGAGTAGTGATACTTTAAAGATGGAATACAACAGAAAACCGCTTAAGTTTTTAAGCATTTACTGCATTACAAACGAAAGTAAGGGATGATTTTAATGACAAGTCAATAAGAAATTAAATAGGGAAAAGTGTTTTTCTAAACGCTCGCTAAACATTTACAATTAAGGCCGAGTAGCTTTAAGGAACAATTTAATGAATTAAAGTGTATTTATTTTGTTTTCCGCAAACGGTAAACAGCAATTCCAATTCACGCGGAATATTCGTATTTCCTTAATTTGTTCCGTGACAATATTTATAAGTGCTCAGAATGTTACGGTGTGTCCTCGCATTTAGAACTGTTTTCTGATTTTGAAGAGATAGCTGTCAATAGTTATCACTTAACATGGGCTCGCGAAGAGATGCTTTTAAGAATAATAGTTTAACTTAGTAGTTACTTATAGTGTTGTGAGTATGTATGTGTATTGGAAATTATTTACTTTTATATATTATACTAATGATTAGTAGTAGTTATTATTACTATATGTGTAAGAAATCCCCGAAGCTTTTAATCAAATAAAATTAGTCTAAAATTTTTCTTTAACTTATGTATATTCTTTTGTACTTGTGTTCTTTGATATTTAAATACTGTATTGTATTTCGTAATGTATTATGATTGATAATATCAACAAAATATCCATAGTTTGAAGTCCTTGAAACTGAAAAGATGGCCTCAGAAATAACATAGACTAGTAATTTGCAATGGTAATCCTGGTGGTACCACCTACACGTTGATTACGTGGACGTCAAACAGATGTATTGTATCACTGTGACTTAACGTCCTCAGCAGGTAATTGATTAAGTGCAATTAAGGCACAAATACATAACTTGGATTCAATCGCTTGCAACGCTTTGACAATGTTAGGAATGCATAATGCCCTTTAGCCAATGATTATTATGTACTTGATCTTCTATTGTTACAGATATAATTATGGTACTAAGCTACTTAAGCTTGTAGATGACTTATAGCTACAAAGGATATCATTAAACAGCGTTTCATTTTGGAATCCAATTTAGAAGCTGAATTATAAGTCCTATTTGAGTCATGATGAGAATTTCTGTATTTTTAATCTTTATATTATATTATAGCCTAACAAAAAGTGTATCTTCTCGTAAGGCTATAATATAATATTCGAATTTCAAATAAACGTTTTCTTATCGTTAATTCTCCGCTAAGGCTAGATCTCTTGCCTATTCTATCACGTTTTCCTACTACTCCTTATACTCCTCCTCTGTACTACTCCTTGTCGAGATATAGCATAACATAACTAAAGCATATGGAAAGATGATTTGCGAGTTAGATCATGTTACGAGCTGTATTGATGATTCAATACACAGTTAACACGCTCAAAAACCCCAGCATATAATTTGCCATTATGTAAACTCAGCTCCACTGAATGTGTGACCTTTGCTGCACTTAATTTCAAATGCAAAAGAAAGCATTACGTGTTCGAATGTATTGTAATTAAATGAATATGACTCGAATAGAAAGGTTTTCACACGGTTTTACCCGCGGTAAGCTATCGTCGTCATCTGAGACTGAGATGTAACACTAGATAGTGTTAGGAAAGTCAGTGCTTGTAATGTATACGATAACAGCGAATATTTATGAATTGGAATATTATAACGTAATATTTTGTCTAATATATTATGCACGTAACATTCATAAACTGACGTAGACGAAATATTCCCATAAGGTAAGAGCCAGTGTAACTACCGGCACAAGGGACATAACATCTTAGTTCCAAAAGTTGGTGGCATATTGACTATGTAAGGAGTAGTTAATATTTCTTACAGCGTCATTGTCTATGGGTGATGTTGACCACTTACCATCAGGTGGCCCATATGCTCGTCCGCCAACCTATAACATAAAAAAAAGGTAAATGTAAATGTTCCACTTTTGGGCTAAAGCCTCCTGACCTTTTTGGAAAAGGTGAAAATCCGTACAAGCGCAAATGGGTATGCAAGTTCATCATGTTCTGGACTTTTCTTGGACTTTTTGTGGTCCAGTTTGTATGTATGAAAGTTTATATTGTGTTTGTATGAATTTGTAAAACGAGCCACTGTTACACGCATCACAAACATTTTAGGTTCCTGGATTGGAGGAGATATGACTGTTCAATATTGACTTTGGGCAAAGGTGTAATATTTAGCTCCAAATCTTTTCGTTTAATAAGGAAGAAAGTCTTATGGCAGGTAGTGTTATTATACTAATCACGTATTACCAAGCTGTTTTGATGCAATCGAAATATATGAATATAGGTAGGTAGCTATTGTGCCTACTGTTATTTTCTCATAAACTAAACCATTGAGGTTTAATATATCGTAGTCCAAGCAATAATTCAATACTGTATTATTTTGTAAGATTGTGTGAATTTTTTGTTAATGAAATTCAATTTTCAATTGATTCTGCACTTTTAACTGTGACAGACAGTCAGGCGTCGCGTTTGAAACACAATCGGTGTGTTGCAAAAAAAAACAACACTATTTTTATTCTCCAATTGTACAAAATAATCATATCATGAGTGCCTTTGAAATATTAAACATTGCCGAGTCAGCTATTACCATGCAAATAACTAGATTGCAGTACTTCATAAATAGCATAGTAAAGTGACGCGAGGTGGCGTGATCTGCCTTATTTGCGCAAACGCACTCAGTCACCACCGACACATTGCATATATAGCAAATAAGTATCCATTGCTGAATTTGTTTAAACATTACATGCTCATAAATAAGATATACCAGAAATAGACAACATAGTAGCGATAGAAACACTGATGCAGTTAATCACAAGAGAAGACAAGATGTCTAACATTAAATATGCTTAGCTGCTAATAGTTTAGATGTTTCCATTGCTGATTTAGTAGTTTAGGTTCGTGAAAATCTCAAGATACGAGATGAAATGTATAACGAATTTAATAAACGAGTTGTTTTTTGCCAAACGAATGTAGATTTAGTATTACAAGCGGTGTCAGTCGTGCAACGCGGCACGTAGACGGCTGTTCTAGATGGACGGAGTGATGGATGCAAAAAATTAAGGAAAATTGCAGCGAGTGCACTGCGTGCGGGGGTAATTGTGCGTGACACTCGTTCGAGTGTTAATGTATCATTTATTGAGAACTTTTTCCTGTCGTATAATTCTGTCAATCATTATTTTTAAAAGAAATACAAGTTAAGAAATTAATTATTTATTTGAATAAAGAGCCGATACGGCACAGTGGTTAAAACGTGTGCATCTTCATCTTAACCGATGATAGCGGGATCAAATTTAGCCAACACCACTGATATTCATCTATTTAATTTGTGTTGATAATTCTCGAGCTCGGTGGTGAAGGAAAACATTTAGACGAAACCTGCATGTGTCTAATTTCATAGAAATTCTGCCACATGTGTATTTCCCCAATACGCGTTGGAACAGCGTGATGGAATATATTCCGAACCTTCTTCTTAAAGGAAGAGGCCTTAGCGCAGCAGTGGGAAATTTACAGGCTGCTGTTGTTGCTGTATGTAAAATAACTGGTAAATAACATTTTAATATTTGTCATTTAATAAGAATATATTTTAACGTGAACAAAGGATACAAAACATTTTTATACTGTAATTATTTATGATAATCACTTCAATAACATCATAATAACAGTTTGTCCATCACTTTTCACATTCATCACCGATGATGAGCGGATTTTCATCCATATTCGATATAACTACAGCGTACTGTGCAGAGTTGTTATACTTTTTCATCTCTTGTTCGAAGAGAATATTATTAATAGCTTGCTTTATCATAGACCGCGTCCTCTCGTCATGTTTCCTCAGAGATATCGCGATGTATTCGCCGAAACTGTCGCATTCGTCCTTCTTCTTATAAAGATTGGATCGTTTGTATAATTTTCTTTCTAAAAACTTATTTCTATCAGCTAGTGTGTTGTCTTTAACTATCCTTCGTTTGATGACTCGCGTAAGCCGGGGTTTTGAACACACGTATTTAATTTTGGGTGGCGTTCTTTCTATGCTTTCCTGTTCTTCTTTGATAACGATATGCACTGGACTCTCGTCACCGTTCGCTTCGTATTCATCATCAGACTCCTCGTCTTCTGGTTCTTCGACTATTTCTTTCTTTTTACGTTTCTTTACCTAGAACAATTAAAGAAAAAATATATTTAATACACACATATATACGAATTAAAACTGAAATTATGTAGGCATTTAAAATCTCGTTGACCTAAAAACCTGTATCTTACAAACTTCCAATGATAAACTATTATCGATTTTATTATTACAATTGCCATTTAAAGTAAATATTAATTTTATTTAAATTAAAGACGATAATTCCGCATTGTCCGTAACGAGTTGACCAATTATGATTCTTATGTATATATAAATACAGTACAAAATGATTTAAACGAATACAGAAGTATAATGATTACTTATATGCAAAATATAATCGAGGTCATTCCTTATCACCGCCGAATTGGAAACAATTGAACATAAATACATAGAAATATATGTATTTATGTGTCAGGGTCGCGAATATATAGCGACAACACTTGAAGGTGCAGGTTTTATAGTGACATAAGCTATTATTTTTAGTTCTATGATTTGACGTTTGATAAAAATATCGAATTCATTGATAAAGCTGACATTGATCGAAACATTATTGTGCTTATTTTAATGATTTTTTTTGCTTAAACTTTGAGCTCGTAGTGTTGAACTGATGCCTACAACGACCAAGATTTCTTGGTTTTCAAATTTTAAAGCTTATTAGACTAATGCGGGTTCAATAGCCGACTTGTGTCCGACAAATACAGCATCAGTGTATAAGAATACACTTTGTTACTCATGCGTGAATTGTTGACAACTGACTTATGGTGATAAGACATTTTGATACGTACATCCTATAAATTTTGTAATGATAAGGTCTTAAGATATTTATTTAACGCGATCAGGAGATGAATTATGCATATAAGGCTCGTGTTATCTCACTGTTTCAACGTCGGTTTATCTCATTAATTTAAGTAACTTTTTGTTGACAACACAACTTGCCATTTTTATGACACAGCTTTAAATATAGTAAGTCAAATCAATTAGTGTGCTAGTTTTAAAATATATCAACCAGTTTTGATAACAGTCGTAATCTTAATCATAGAGAGATGGAAATTTTGAGAAGTGTCATTAATTTTATCTCTTTAGTTATTATATATTCGATAGTGATAGGAAATATTTAAATTTTATACATTATATTAACTTCAATGATTGATATTTTTAATGAATTTTCCACTTCCAGCTCATCTTTATCTACGTTAATTTTATTAAATGAACAGCTTATAAAGATAAGATGAATGATGAGTTGCTAATCAATACTAAATTGTATTTTATTCTTATAAGTCAAAAAATCGAATACTACTTTCATCGGTGTTAAGACTTTCTGCAAACGCTATCCCTAGATAGATCAACCACACATCACAAATTCTACATAGCATTACTTAGTAAAGAAGTTAGGTTTTGGCTTCTAGTTTATAAGGCTAGCTTTGAAATTGTAAGGTACACAATTTATTATAATTAATTCATTATTGTTGGTGAGTACCTGGTACTTTTCAGTGTGTATCTGGAGTGTACCTATGTTTGTGCCCAATCTTGTGCTATGTAATAAATACGTCCTGCGTAGTTGGTTGGACTTTTTAGAGATTGGCCGCTAGCCCGAAATCGGTGAGGTGGACATTATCGAGCGAGCCCCATGTCCAGTTGTGGGACTGCTGTCACACATAACAAGTAGTTCATACAGAGCACACTCGTGTAACAGACGCGGCATTAGGTGATCGATACCGCTCGTCTAAGCTCGAAGCCGATTATGTAAAGTTTTTTTAATACTATTAACTGCAATGCGCGAATAAGTATTCGAAGCGTGAGTTTGCCACATATCGAATATCAGCCGAGTGCTGGTGATTCGAGGAAGCGGTTCGTTCAGCGGTTAATCTCGTATTATGTAACCGCTCTACCGCCAAACATCAACACTTGGTACTGTTGTGCTACAGTTGGAAGGAGTATACCAGTTTAATTACCAGAGACAGGATACCTTAATTCCCAAGGTTGGTAATGGTTAACCATCTAGTCTTTTGAAAGACTTTCTACTTGTTGTATTTGAAAACTAAAGCCAATTTTTTTCAATTTATTTGTTTTGTAATTTATTCCAATACCAAAAGACAACCTAATCTATATATATAAAATGACAAATCCTTACTGACTCATTCAACATCGCTGATTGTAAACTGTTACAGTTAGGGGTTGAAATTTGGTGATCAGGATCGTTTCATTGAGTAGACACACACTAGGGAAAGAATTTTGGATATTCTATCCCTAAGGGGGTAAAATAGGGTTTAAAATTTCAAATAATATAAGCAATTTCCATGAGAGTAATGTCGCGAACAATAGCTAGTGTATATAGGTATAAAGAAATCAAGAACTTATTTAGTATCCCTTGCGTCTTCCAAGGTGATAAGCACGTAGAAACGTGCATATGCTTCTATAATTTGTAAGGTGTTGCCATATGAAAGCGAATCAATCCGAATTATTATTTGACATTTGAATCCACCGACCTACATTGAAACAGTGTGGTGATTGCCCCAAATCCATCTCACGAAGAGAGGTCGTTGACCAACAGTAAGACATTTATGGGCAGTTACTTTAAAGGTTTATATTTTAAAAATATACTAAAACATACGTTTAAATATTTACATGGCGTATCTAAGCCGAGTTTTTGTGATAGCTTGATTGATTAATATTTAACTGCCTTTTTAGGGTTCCGTACGATCGATGAAAAAACAACACACCAATCAATCACTTGTTTCTCTGAATATATGGGACGTCGCGAATAATCTGGTAAACACGCCTTCTTTTAAAGATAAAAGTAGCAATGCCTCATTTGAGAGTACTAATAATATTCCTAATTATCCTTCTAATTAAGCTTAAGGCTTGTGACAGTGCTGACTCAATAGCCTAAGCGGTCAGGATCGAACCTGCGACATTTTATATCTAGGCGACTCGTAAACCATTGCACATTTGATGCGTTTAGTTTTGAGAATTTAACTTAAGTAAAATTAAATTCCTACGAAATAGAACGGAACCCTTTCAGCGCGAGATTGACCTGACGTTTAAATGCAAAGGTTTAAATTTATTTAAACCGAGATGGCCCAGTGGTTGGAATACGTGTTTTATAACTGATGGTTCGGCATTCGTCGGTTCAAACCTCGGCGGTGAAAACTGCAAACCAGGAACAGACGAAGATACCTTTTAACTGACGACCTCCATGGTCGAGTGGTGTGTACACCGGTTTTCATGGGTACGCAACTCTGAGGTCCCGGGTTCGATTCCCGGCCGAGTCGATGTAGATTACCATTAGTTTTCTATGTTGTCTTGGGTCTGGGTGTTTGTGGTACCGTCGTTACTTCTGATTTCCATAACTCAAGTGCTTTAGCTACTTACATTGGGATCAGAGTAATGTATGTGATGTTGTCTCATATTTATAAAAAAAAAAAATATTTTTATATACAATAAAGTTCTAATTAGTTAAAATATTCAATGATGATTACCACGGTGGTATTCTCTGCTAATTCGTCACATTCAATGTGGTTGGGGAGGAAACTCAAATGGTTGTACAGGAACCAAGTCGACCGCCCCCCCAGACGCACCTTCGATTTCTCCCGCCTGTGAGAGGCGAAGATTGAATTGAACTTCTTCCGCAAATCTGGTATTTCGCATTCAAATATGTCCGCTAACTCGCACCAGGCCTCGTACTTAGCTGTCTGAACGCGGTACATGTCGTGGTTAGGGTCCCATAACATGCGCCTGTTCTTGTATTCATTGACCAATGTCAGTACTTGATCGTTGGTCCATTCAATTTCCATCATTACTCTTTGCTACTTAATGTATGATAATTTAAAACAGTAATAATATAACAAAGTTCAAAATTGAAGTAATCATCAAAAACCTACTCTGTAAACAAACTTATGAAATGTCATTGAACCGAACGCTTTTGCATTTTCGTAATGACCGACTGTGTTTATAACCCGGCTGAATACCGGACGACACATTTATGCACGATAACTTCGATTGGAGCAGTCTCTTCGATATGGCCGTGTTATACGATATGATTTTTAACGTGGTAGAGTTATGTAATGGTTTCGGTTTATCGCGAGAGAGCGAACGCGAATTCGCACGTTCGTCCGAGCAGGGCCCGTGAGGCGACTGCGGAGAGCGGGGAGCGTCGGCGCGTTCGGTGTCGTTCGGTGTCGTTCGGTCTCGTTCGGTTTCGTTCGGTCGGTTCGTTCTCGCTCGATCTCGCTCGCTCGCTCGTGGAAATGAGAAATAATCCGGGCGTAACATCGCTTTGAGCGCCGAGAGCCGTATTACGTCAGCGAATATTACTCGCCGGTCGCCGGCACTCAATTACGCTTTGTTGTAAAAGGTGAATATTTGACGAATTATTTCGTTTTGTCTTACACTACAAGCCAATAAATATTTACAACATTCTATGTAAATGTTTTTGATTTTGGTTTAGTATATTTTGCATCATATGATATATGTAATGAATTTTCCTTTCATTTATTTCTCTACAATGTACCCTTTTTTAGTTCCCATTTTGTTGTTTTTAATTGACCTTCTATTCTTATTTATGAAATGAATTGTACTATAGTTCGTATATACATATATAAATATGTTTATATACGTTAATAAAAGACTATTTAACGTAGATTTAATTAGTTATGACACACCTATACTATATTAATAACGCTATTTCGTATTTATTTGAATATTTTAAACAATGATAAATCGAGTAACTTGTATCAATTTCAAATTATTGGTAGCAACCATAAATCAAGGCGAGTTTAATTTATAGTTTAGATAGAGTTTGGAGCGACAAACCCTGCACTTAAAGCATCAATCACTTCGTAACTGCTCGAATGCATTATCAATAACGATGGATGGGTGCAATTTTAACCAAAACGATATTACAAGCGTAGGCAATTCTAAGATCGATACAAACTTGACCCGTAAGGGCTTTAGCCCTCAGGGCCGAATGAATGGTCCTCACTGCTCAATGAGGGAGCGCCCTCGCCAAGGGTGATCAAATTAAATCCTCCGAGTACTTTGTTTTATGTTGGGAGATTTTAATTATTCGGCTGTACGTGGAAGGGGTGACAGATTTATGATTTTTTTTGGGTAATATGCATTCATCATATTATAAATTAAATTTGATGTAATAATGCTGAAATATTTGGTTTTTATCTTGGATGGTTCAAGCCGGTCTGGTTGTTTACTAGGAACCACATATATTGCGTACTCTTGGCAGTCCAATTACCTCTAAAAATAATCTTATTCTACTACGCTGATCTATTGTGGGTTTATGAATTTCATCTGACCATTGGGCACAACATATAACAAAATAAAACGCCAGTGTTGTGTCTCCAGATCGGAGCTCATACTCTTCGGTTAAGATTCCAGTATTCTTACCACTGAGATGTATCCGAAACGGCATTATATTGCTGTGTACAGTTTTGAACCGTTAGTGAACCAGTGTGTTTGCAAACACATGAAAACAACATAAAATGATTAATATTTCAATGTGAATAAGACACATAAACATCTCTTTTCTGTATAGTAATAGGGTATTGATTGTCATGTGTCAGGGCAAAAAAGTACACTATGTCCTTTCTTGGAGTTTGCTTCATACCATATTTCATCAAATTCGGTTCAGCGGTTTGGCCGTAAGAGAGACTCACTTTCACATTTATAACATTAATATAGATTAAAGTATTTATTTGTGTTTCAATAATATATTAACTGTAATATTCAAACTTTGTAAAACATTTTACATAAAAAAAGAGCATCAATGTTTAAAAACATAATTCGCGTTTTAACATAAACAAATTATGAAGTTATTATTTGAATTTATCCGAGCTTATACAGGGGATCATTAAAAGTTTTGCTCTTAATCTGATACTTCACTTGTTTAAAGATTTCTTGTTAAGAGTGAAAAAAAAAACAACTCTCGAGTACTTTTTATTTTGATCGCCCTTTAAGTCTAATCAGCATTCATGGCAACTTGCGACTTGTTTACGAAATCAACGTTGTTTTTATTAAGTCTTCAATGTTTGTTATGCTGCAATTGTTTATATCAATCGTATGATACGCCGTACGTCAGCTTAACTAAACATATATGTAACTGACATTGACGTCTAAAAACATCTATTAAAGCAATATAATTTATGACTTTTCAGGCCTTCTAGATTCTTAGGCCATTCTGTTATGTGACGCATATAGACGTCCTAACAGTTACTTATGTGTTCTATCTAATATGGCTCGAGATGGCCCAGTGGTTAGAAAGCGTGCATCTTTAACTTTAATATAAAAGTGGTAGTGCCACGCTGTATACCTTCGGGTTACAGCCGAATGGGCCGGCACGCCCGGGGAAGTACCACTCTCTCACTTAAAATCGGCGTAAAGTGGTGGCTATGCTACCGCGTTTCGTCCGGTAAGTGAGAGTTCCGGAGGCCCAATCCCCCTCCCCCCCAAAACTTGATGGTTGTGCAGAATTTGGTTAAATTACCCCAGGAGGGTACCATCAGCGACAGCGGTGGAGAATCCCTCTCTGGGCATCCATGCTCAGGACGTACACCGCCTGAGCAGGGATGCCCAGGCTGCCCTCCGAATTCTGGGGGGGGCAATTTTGCGCTCGCCACTGTTCGGGGCAAGCGGAGCAGGCATCATAAGGCAACCCCTACCACCCTCGCTGTGGACTTCTGCAACATAAGGGGACTCAACTCCAACCTCAACGCCGTTCACTACCATCTGGAAACGGCGAAGCCGGCCTTGCTCTTTCTAACCGAGACCCAGATATCTTCTCCTGCCGATACGACTTTTCTCTCGTACCCTGGGTACAAATTGGAACATTCTTTTATACCACGAGCTGGGGTATGCGTTTACGTCAGAGATGATATCTGTTCTCGACGCCTCGGCAGCCTTGAAGGACAGGACCTATCGATTATCTGGCTACGTGTAGACTGCGATGATCACCCGCGAATCTATGCGTGCCTTTATAGGTCCCATAGCGGTAATGCCGAAACCGACCGACTGGTTGAGCACGTCCAAATGGCTACAGATTCCGTGCTTCAGCAGATTCCATCCGCAGAGATCATTATTCTGGGTGACTTTAATGCTCACCACGCAGAATGGCTCGGCTCACGCACCACCGATCATGCGGGTAGATCTGTTCTGGACTTCGCTCTAGCATATGATCTGACACAACTGGTCAACTCGCCAACGCGAATACCGGATGTGGAGGATCATACACCTTCCCTGTTGGACCTTCTGCTGACTTCGCATCCGGATGGCTATCAGGTTATCGTCGATCCCCCTCTGGGCTCGTCTGACCACTGTCTCGTCCGGAGTACAGTGCCGGTTGTGCGGTACTCACGGCCTCGCATTGTTGGGTGCCGCCGAGTATGGCACTACAAGTCAGCAGATTGGGATGGGATGCGGTCTTTTTTTGCATCGTACCCATGGGGGCAGATTTGTTTCTCGCCGGATGATCCGAACGCTGCTGCTGACTCTGTTGCCGATGTGGTGCTTCAGGGTATGGAACTATTCATTCCTTACTCTGCAGTACCCGTCGGTGGCAAGTCCCAGCCTTGGTTTGGTCGTTTCTGCAAAACGGCATCACGCCGAAAGTGGGAACGCTATCAAACCTGGGCTAATGCATCTGCTTCTCGTGATGTAAATACCAGCGCATTCAAAAAGGAATATAACTCTGCCTCTAGGTCCCTCAAAAACGTGATTGCTAGGGCGAAGACGGAGTACATTGGCAGAATTGGCGAGAGACTGGTGCGTCTCCCTTCAGGAACACGAGCGTTCTGGTCTCTCGCTAAGGCTGTCTTAGGGAATTTCTGTCAGCCCTCTTTTCCATCTCTGCACAGGGACGGTGAGTCATTGGCCCATACCGCGAAAGAGAAAGCTGATCTTTTAGGCTCTCTCTTCGCGTCGAACTCGACTCTGGATGACCAAGGAAAATCTCCACCAACAATTCCGCGGTGTGATACCACGATGCCGGAAGTTAAATTCCGGCAAAGTGCAGTTCGTAAAGCACTTCTTTCCTTGGACATTCATAAGTCGAGCGGACCCGATGGTATCCCTCCAATCGTGCTACGGACATGTGCTCCCGAGTTGGCACTGGTCTTAACGCGTCTTTTCCGGCAATCCTACACATTAGGCGTCGTCCCGAATTCCTGGAAGACAGCTTTGGTGCATCCGATCCCTAAAAAAGGCAACCGCTCAGACCCGTCCAATTATAGGCCTATAGCCATCACCTCCTTGCTCTCCAAGATAATGGAGTCCCTTATTAACTGCCAGCTCCTGCGGTACCTAGAGGAGAATCAGCTGATTAGTGACCGCCAGTACGGTTTCCGTCGGGGTCGCTCAGCCGGTGATCTTCTAGTTTACCTTACTCATAGGTGGGCTGAAGCAGTTGAGAGCAAGGGGGAGGCATTAGCAGCCAGCTTGGACATAGCGAAGGCCTTCGATCGCGTATGGCACAAAGCGCTTCTTTCGAAGCTTCCTTCCTATGGGCTTCCCGGGAAATTATGCAATTGGATTACCAGCTTTTTGGCAGATCGGAGCATCAAGGTCGTTGTCGACGGTGCATGCTCTGACTTAAAATTCGTCAATGCTGGTGTTCCACAAGGCTGCGTTCTATCACCCACTCTGTTTCTTCTGCATATCAATGATTTGTTGCAAATCGGGAACATTCATTGCTATGCAGACGACAGTACCGTTGACACCTTATACACCGGCCGCGCTAATATTTCTCGGGAAAACGTCGAAGAGAACCGGAACAAACTTGTGTCTGAAATCGAGTCTTCATTAAACGAAGTCTCGAATTGGGGCCGGCTAAATCTAGTCCATTTCAACCCCAAAAAGACGCAAGTTTGCGCGTTAACCGCTAAAAAGACACCATTTGTCGTATCTCCACGATTTGAGAACATTCCGATAGCCGCTACAGGTAGTATCGGAATACTTGGCGTTGATATTTCGAGCCTCGTTCAGTTCCGCGGTCAATTGGAAGGCAAAGCCAAATTGGCTTCAAAAAAGCTGGGCGTGCTCAGCAAGGCGAGACAGTATTTCACGTCGGCCCATCGCCTAAAACTTTACAAGGCGCAAATTCGGCCTCACATGGAGTACTGCTCTCACCTCTGGGCGGGTGCTCCCCAGTACCAGCTCCTTCCATTTGACCGCATCCAACGTAGAGCGGCTCGAGTTATCGACGATCAAGCCCTTTCCGATCTCCTTGATCCTTTGGCTTTGCGTAGAGATGTCGGATCACTCTGCATCTTCTACCGAATTTTTCACGGGGAATGTTCCGAGGAATTGTTCGGATTAATCCCGGCTGCTGAATTTCACCTTCGGACATCTCGTCAAAATTCTAAGTTTCACCCGCACCATCTTGATGTCCGAAAATCCACAACAGCGCGATTTCTTAGACATTTTCTGCCTCGCACAACCACTTTGTGGAACCAGCTTTCGCCGGTGGTTTTTCCGAACCGATACGACATGGGAACCTTCAAGAAAAGAGCCTACTCCTTTCTCAAAGGCCGGCAACGCACCTGCAAGCCCCCGGGTGTTGCAGATGTCCATGGGCGGTGGTAGTCACTTTCCATCAGGTGAGCCTCCTGCTCGTTTGCCACCTATGCCAAAAAAAAAAAAAAAAAATCTTAATCGATGATTGCGGGTTCAGACCAAGGCAAGCACCGCTGAATATTCATGTGCTTAATTTGTGTTTATAATTCATCTCGTGCTCGAAGGTGACGGAAAACACCGTGAGGAGACCTGCATGTGTCTAATTTCATAGAAATTCTGTCACATGTGTATTCCACCAACCCGCATTAGAAGAGCGTGGTGGTATATGTTCCAAACCTTCTCCTCAAGGGGAGAGGAGACCTTAGCCCAGCAGTGGGAAATTCACAGGCTGTTGCTGTTGTTCTATCTAGTACTCTTGCTTTGGAACTTCTCCACACTGCTGCACTCCATGTTCTATAATCGCCAATAACGATATACGTATTAACACCACAAACACGCACAACAAATGAAAAGTCAGTAGCGTGATATGAATCCGATATCTTCAATTTAAATACAGTTTTTTCTTGAGCTATCGGCAATGATATATTTATTACATTAAAACTTTTCAAATAATCCAATGTTTGTCTTGCCGATATAGGGAAAACTTTATGAATCAAAGTTTCAAAACATCGACGAAAAAATGTAACTAAATATTATCTTCCCCCTCGGTAGTAAAACGAATGATTCCACTCTTATTACCAATATCAGAGCCCCGTATGTTTGGAAAAATCAATTTGCATCGATCGTACGCGCGTAAAAAACGAACCGATAAAAGTAATCGCTTGCGTGATTGCGCAAAAGCGCTCCCAGTCAGCGAAATTCGCGATAACACGCGCAAAAGTGTGCAAACTATTATTTTAAATAATATTAAGTGGGTTTAACATTACTTATGTTTATGTAGGATTTCGCCTAAACTACTTTAGGTAATGCTTTCAAATAAATATACAAAGCGTTGCGATCTCAGATATCCCGGCCATTGTGCAAAACTGTCGTAACGTAAAACAATCCCGAGTGGAGGGTGTTTGTGTCAAAAACGTTGTTGATATAGAGATGTACCTTTATCGATAATCACAAAATATTACTAAACATATTTTTTTTAATGAAATATTTGTTTTCTTAATAATTAATCGAAACGCTACATATCTTTAGATACCAATATGTCCGGTATTGTTATCATATTAACACCAAGGATTTAAAATATTATTTACTACCTACAATAAAACAAGAGCAAATATAAATATATAAATTAAAAAAATAATTAATTGAAAAAAAAGTTTCTTCTAGTTTAAAAGAACATCACTACGTATATCGAGTAAGGACGTATATATCGACTTATCGCTAGATTATTATTCCGGGGCGAAAATCATCGGGCCGGTACTCCCGTCCTATCTGCAGCCAGCAGTCGACAAAGACACATTTGTGACGTTAAATTTACGAGACACTTTTACGAGTGCAAAATAGGTGGGTCCCGGTTTACGACCCACCCTGTATAATAAGGGAACTGAATGCACGGAGATACAAGTATAACTTCGAGATTGTATTCGAATTTGAACCTTATCCTAATGTATTACGATTGCTATTTGCGTGTGAATGTATTAAATGTAGTATGTGCAAAATTTCGAAATAAATTCGACGTAATTCCATTGTTACCCGTTGTAGAATCAATGATATTTTTTTTATAACCACCATGTGTTCGACTGTAATAAGGAAATTATGTAGAATTTTTTTATTGCCTCCAAAGGGCTTCCGGTTACATCGGCCCTTAATGGCGTTGTTATGTTGGCTTAACGCGAAACACGTAATAATGTATGAACATCGATGTAAATTTATGAGCAATCTGAATAACCCTGTTTAATTGGAGCACATGAAGTAAACATTACTTGATATTTTGGCTTTGATATATTCTACCGCGAAGCAGCAATATTTGGTATTTTTGTTTTCTGGTTGGGTCTGAGGTTGAGCTGGTGTAAATAGAATCCAAAGTTGGTAAAGGTAGACGATGTTGTCTATAGATTTACCATCAAGTCACATATTTACCAGTCTACAAATACTTCATTGGTCAAAAACAAATATTACAAATTATAATGAAATTACTCTTTATAAAATACTTTAATTATAAAATATGTTTATATTATACGTTACTCACATTGGAAATAAGTAATCGAATATATTATTATAATAGATTTCCTTAACTATTTATAACAACTTGGATGTTTGTATAATATTAGTAAACTAACATTCTGGTGGGTTAAATCTCTCCTTCTGCGTGTAAAAATACGTTTATAAAATCAAAATCAAAATACTTCTTTATTCAAGAAGGCTATTAAAAAAACCAATGAAACGACACTATGAAGTCAAATATGTATTGAATTAAATATAAAGCTACCACCGTTTCTGAAAGTAGATTCTAGTGAACCGACCAAAAACTCAGTGTTTATTCTTTTCCATCACGATATAAGTGTCTATATAATATTTAGGTTTTTTATCTCTTATGAAACATTTCACAGACAGACAAGTACCCCTTACTCTTATTATATGTATATATTAATCATCATTCGTAAACTTACAGTGGCATTGTCGATATTAACATATAATGAAAGGTGTGTCGGAACGCCCTGTTTGTCTGTCTTCGCGCTAAAATGTTTAAATTTGAATTTAAGGCTAAGGTCGTACGGGTTAAAGTGTTACACATATATTTTCAGTGAATCCATTTATTACATACCAGCAACCTAACCCGGCTCGCACAGGCATAATACTGATAATAAATATATCACAAAATATGTTACGATATCACATTACAAACTTGTATATATGCAAAAACCTTCCTCTCGAACCAATCTATCTATTAAAAAATCGCTAATTTTAAATTATAATTATAATTTTAAATATCTAAGCATACATAGGGAAAGAAAGTGTTAAGCGACTTTGGTATGACTAGTCCTACTCCGTTACTTTGTCTGTATATCACAGTTGAGCAATTTAAGATAGATCAATATAGGCCATAGCTTAGAACGCGAATAGGATCTGTAGTCCAAATTCAAACCTGATCGAGCACAATTAAGTTTTCAGATAGAAGTGATTGACTTTAAACAGTGTCATTACCTATCGCTGAAGGTAACCAGGCGTCTGATTAACTCGCCCCCTTATAAATAAACAAGATGAAATCCCATTGTCACGTCAACGGCCCAAATTAAAAAAGGTTTCACGGGTTCGAGTCACATTTCATCGAATAAATTGAAATTTCCCTTCATTCCACGTTTTATTGTAAGTAGTTAGTGGCGTGATATTGTTAATTTGAAGATAATGAAATTCCTGGAATGACTCAGCCGAGGTCAGGCGTGTGTTTTCATTCACTACGTAACAAATATTCATTAATGTAAATTCGTGCTTTCAGTGAATCGTCGTTCTTGACAAATAATTTACAGCGTTTATAAATACGAACACCGTTTGAACGCTTCGATATTTTTATTCATTATTAGGAATTATTAAAGTTTTAATGAAAATATTGTAAGCACGTTGGGTAAAGTAAAAAAGTAAGTAAATTTCCCACTGCTGAGATAAGGCCTCCTCTTCCATTAAGGAGAGGGTTTGGAACATATTCCCCCACGCTGTTCCAATGCAGGTTTGTGGAATGCACGTTGGGTGTAAATATCATTTCGTCTGTGTATCCACTGCATTATGATACTGAAAATATAATTACATTTTTATGACATTTATGTTCTTTTAATTTAATTTTATGTCACAAATGAAGGTGTCATGACATAATTTTTTTATAACATGTTACATATCCACTCGTGACTTCAATTATAAATAAATATATTTAGTTGTTTGTTGTAAATGTTTTTTGCTTAAATATAAACACAAATATAGTTTAGAGATACTAGATTTACATCTAGTATTCCAAGTATTATCAACTAAAGTGCTCAGCGCTTTGCCCCATAAAAATAATATATAATTATAGTATTGCATTTTTTGTAAATTCCCTTGAAAACTGTGAAATGACATAACATAGACCACGTTTTCGATTGAGTATATAATATATATTGGTATATACACATATTAATGAAATGTATTATTAACACCAGAGATTTTTCTAGCAATATTTTTTCCTTTACAACTTCTGAGAAAAATCTCAGAACACAATTGTTGTATAAAAATTAAAATGGAACAAATAATTGAATACAAATTCAATATTATAAATTCATTATTGAATTTCGATTTGCATTTCATGAAGAATATTTCAAATTTAGTGTTTAACAGAATAAATAATAATAAATATGAGACAACATCACATTCTGATACCAATGTAAGTAGCTAACCCTAGTTTTATGGAAAATCAGAAGTAACGACGATACCACAATACCCAGACCCAAAACAACATAAAAAACTGGCCGGGAATCGAACCCGGGACCACGGAGTGGCGTACGTATGAAAGCCGGTGTGCCACCACTCGACCACAGAGGTCGTCAGAATAACAATGTGTTTTGTGTTTTTATCAGAGGCCTACGTGAAAAAAAACACGTATCATCCATTCTTCTTAACGTTTCCGTCTGAGTCACTGTACACAGATTATAAATAGCAGTACATTGACAAGAGATAATAGTGTAACGAGTTCAGCTTCTGAGAAATGGAAATTTGTTGGAAAAACATGTTATAATTAACGTAATCATACAAAGAGTATGCTTTGTAGGGCTCGGTATTATTGTGTTTTTCAAGAGTGAGTGAGCCAGTGTAATAACAGACGCAACGGATTAATTCCCAAAGTGGTGGTACATTGCTGATGTAAGGAATGGTTATAATTACCGTACCAACGTCTATGGCATTAGGTCACTCTCATCAGATGGTACATTTACCCGCCGGTTATCTGTTCATTATGAAATTTTGACCAGAAGTAAAACTAATTAATAGCATTTTTAATTTCATATTTATGTTCATTAATTATACTATCTTTACAAGTATAGATTGCGGTCCAATCAAATATCAGTAAAATTTAAATTTGATTAATTAAATACGTATAATTAATGTATAATTAGTGAGAGATTCGTATGATTGAAATTTACATTTACGACCTCCGCAGCGCCATCACTGGTTTATGATATATTAATTTCTAAGAGATATCGAATTATAGGGTTGTCTAGATCTTTGAAATCATAGAAGATATTTGTGTTAATTTTACGCTATTATAAGTATTAGGCTATGGAATATAAATTATTTATAAAAAAAAATCTGACTGTAAATATCAATTATGTAAAAGTAAAATAAAGTAACAGCCTGTAAATTTCCCACTGCTGGGATAAGGCCTCCCCTTCCATTCAGGAGAGGGTTTGGAACATATTCTACCACGCTGTTCCAATGCAACCTGTATTGCAATGGAATGCACATGTGGCAGAATTGAAATTAGGTGATGAAATTAGACACATGCAGGTTTCCTCATGTTGTTTTCCTTCACCGCCGTGCACGTGATAAATTATAAACACAAATTAAGCACATGTATATAGTGGTGCTTGCCTGGGTTTGAACCCGCAATCATCGGTTAAGATGCACGCCTTCATACCACTGGGCCATCTCAATTATGTATTATTTTCATATTTCATTTTTTGTACTTGTTATGAAATGCGAACTTAATATTTTAATTGAATATGAAAAGAGTTCAAATTAACCGATGTATCTGTAATTACGCACATTCTTTGTCTCCATATAATAGTGTTTTAGGAGATATTTTAATCGCCATGACTAATGGTATATATCAGTTGATAGCGGCAGGTTTTGCATGTAACATATACACGTTGCATTTAAGTATCTACTTCCGCGGACAAAAATAATCTTTAGCACTGAAATGACTCTTAACGTACTAAACAAATTATAGCCACTTATCATAAGTTTAAATATTAACACATAGTCTAAAAATATATCCAATATAAAAAAAACAATGGTTCCATAAACAAATTATCTCAGATACAGCAATATTTGTCCTTAAACATCTAATAAGTGTTTCGACAGCCCTATCTGATAAAGCAATATAACCTCTATGACGTCGTAATAAGAGCTTCAAATATATACGAATATAATCATGATCACAGTAGAACAAGCCAATGTCTTAACCCCGGCGCCACACAAGCGACGAAGGCGAAGATCTACAAACAGACACATGTCAAGGTATGTGTTTAATTATTTTTGTGTAAAATATTGCACCATAGCGGTTAATTGTCGAAAACAGAAGTTTCATTATTTTTAGAGCAGTTTTTGATAGGCGATTTAGCATACTATATTCTGGTGAGGCTCAGCTGTGCTTAAAAATATAAGCAACTTTACTTTTTTACACTATAAGTGGCATTAGTTTTGGTAACACATGTGTTACTATGTCGATTATACTTTCATATACATATTTCAAAACAATGCATATTCAATCAGAGGAGTGAGAACAGATCTGCCTAGTGATATCATGTATGATGAGTTACCCATCCAGGTGCAAGGGCAATGTGATCTTCGAGCAATCGAAAGATTTGCATGTATATTTGCACAGATGTGTAGCGCCGGCCTAATGAGCAATCCCGAACAAGGCCATGTTTTACAGCGCGGTGCTAACACACAGTGTAAATATTTTGCAGTGGCCGGTTTATCGGCGCCTGCGCACACACCCTCCCCCCGCTGCCATCCTCAGCCGGCTGGCAACAGCTTACACGTGGTGTGGAAAAAAAGCCAAATAACGTATCAAGGGAGTTTCCATGCTATCGCATTTTAGAGTGCATTTGACGTAAAGCTGATACAACCGTCAAGAACTTTATTGAAATATTTTTAATTGGTTACATAAACATATAACGATCAAATGTAAATTCCATTTCATGTCTGTAAAATGTTGTTAGTAACATTTAGTTTACAAATTATTATAAAATTCATCATCATCATTATCAACAGTAAATTTACCACTGCTGGACTAAGGCCTCCTCTCTTTAGGCCTTTGAGGAGATAGTTTGGAGTATATTCCACCATGCTGTTCCAATGCGGGTTGGTGGATACACATGACAAATTAGACACATGCAGGTTTCCTTATTATGTTTTCCTTGATCGCCAAGCACGAGATGAATTATAAGCACAAATGAAGCACATTCATATTCCGCGGTGCTTGCCTGGGTTTGGAACCTCAATCATCGGTTAAGATGGACTCTATTTAACCATTTTGCCATCTCGGCTCATAGCTCATAAAAAAGATAATTAAAATATTATTTAGAAGTACTCTTGAATCAACGTGTCTAGAAAATTGAAGTTATTCATTTCGGGATATTTACCATGTTTTTTATGTTCGGTGGAGCTCGATATTTCGACATTATCTACGAATGTCTTGTTCACGAGTGTTCAGTCTCGTGAACAAGATGAATAACTTTAATAATAACAATGTTAATTTAAAATCTTATGAGTCTAGAAAAGTCGGTAGTTTCTCAGTATATCAAATGAAATACATTCCCAAAAGGCGATAAATCCTTCAGTCCCTCCCGGAGGTTCGCCGGCCGATGGTCAATAAAGGATTAAGGCAGAGGTATAAAATGAAATTAACGTACACGAAGCCCTGTCACCTGATGTCGGCGGGTTAGACGGGCTTAGTATAATTGGATCGCTGCGTCGCCGAGCTGTCTCGTATCAAATGCAATTTGCCGATTACATCGCCAGTCTTTAACCGATTTGGCAATATCGAGTTGTGTTATGAGCAATGGGAGGTTATTTCGATTCTTAACTTTTTTTTATTTTTTACCTGTTGACTTCCAGGCGTTAGGCTACATTACATGAATATATAATTGTTTTTAACTAATATGACTGTATTTTATAAACGTTGAAAAAGAGTAACTACTGAGTAAAGTAGAATCTACTTTCCGAACCAGTGGTAGCGTCACTTAATTGTAAAATGACGATTCAAAAGTGCTTGTAAAAGCCTACTTGAATAAAGTAAATTTTGATATTGATTTTCGATTTTTTATTTATATAGCTGACTATCCGTTCACTTCAAACGCTTGCTATAATAGACATTACATCGTAACACACTGACTGTGTGTGTTCATGATGGAGAGACCAGCAAGATTAAAGGAATCTAGAATCCTTTAATCTTGCTGGTCAGTCGACAAGATTAAAGGAATCTAAAATCCAATACTAGAAACTATTGCACAATAACTGTGTGATAGGTAATAAAATTACAATCCTATAATTTGATTGTAATGTATTTTTTTAGGCTATCCAGCAATATTTAGTACAAAGATTGAGTGAGTCAGTGTAACTGCAGGCAAAAGGGACATTAGTTGCCAAAGTTGGTAGCGTATCGGCGATTTAAGGGCCAATCGGTCTAAATATTACAATTAAACAAGTATTTATTTAATAAATATTATTTACCGCTGTGACCCGTCAATCAATACTCTTACTTGTGTTTATAATTAATTTATTATCTTTTGTTCAAAACCTCACTGACCACAAAACCGCTGTTTAATCTGCGCATGCGTGGCCTAGCTTAGTCCATCTAGGTTTTATTAAAAAAGTTATTATTCTCGATAATTCTCGTTAATTTAACGAAGTTTGTTGTAAATGTACAGCGATCTGATTTTATAGAATATTCGTTTTAATTATTCATAATTATTTCAGAACTGTTAATTAAATTATTAAGTTGTGATTTATGGCTATAAAATTATGATATGTCATTGGAACTTAAACACGAGACATAGTAAAAAGTTGTCGTCAATGGCCCAAAATTAGACAAACGCTTGCTCTTATATCGAGAATAAATTAGAGATTATATCAAAACGCGACTGGTATAACAACACATATAAGCGAGCATGCAAGTGCCACCTGATACGTAATTAGTCACGATGTTTCCTCTAAATTATAATAACGATTGAAGGACTTTAATCTTAGTGTTTGTCTGGATATCATTTTTGTTTCAGTTGCTGTCTAAAAACTTGGCCATTGGAATAGTGGTGCAAAAAGCTTCATCAAAAGTATAAGACCTCGCATCATTGCCTCCACTGGTGACAGGAAGGCTGGTTCGATTTTTGCCCAGAGGATGGGAATTTCGATTCAACGGGGAAATGCTGCTAGCATTCTTGCCAAATTTTAGTTCATAATTGTATATATTAAATCATTTAATGTTATTAATTCTTATGTTAATAAAGAACGAATTATTTGATATGGGTTATATCTATGGTAAAGCAATCGCCGTATTGCTACGTTTACTTTCAGTACACATCTTGTGATGTGTATTCTGCCTAGAACACTCGGTAGCGTAGAAGGCAGAGTGTTTGCCTACTAACGCTGCCCACTCGCATGCTCACAGCCGTGAAAGTGGGTGCAAACGGGTGCCAGGCGTTTTGTAACCGTTTATTTGATGTTTTTTTCTTCAATAGTAGGAGTTACAACTACGGTCGTGTGAAAGTAAATTATACTAAACTAGCGACCCGTCCCGTCTTCGCACGGGTACAATAACTGATATCATAATATACTACAGAATTTGAGTTTTTACAAGATCGCATTAAAAACTTCCAAATGATCAGTGTTCCTTTGCTGTATTGTCCATGTAATATATACAGAAACCTTAATCTCAAATCATTATAGCTGTTAAAAAATAGATAGCGGTAAGCGACTTTGTTTTATACTACGTAATGATAATGATTATGGATCTGATGCAAGCAAAGCATCAACTAAGAGCTTTACGAGCTGTGCTCTCTAGAGAGCGCCATATTCAGCTTATTGTAACGACATATATCATACAATCAACAGATAATGAGGAATGACAAAGATGCTTCTAATGATGTTTAACTTGTCAAATTATGATAGTCAGTTTACAAGATATGCGTGAACAGATGAACATAATTACATACACAACCTAAAATTTGGTTACATCTAGGTTAAATACCTTTATTCTTGATTAGAGTTCAAATTAGTATAAGACGAATATGGGTCTTACAGTTATTAACGTAAGGCATATAGTTTTTTGCACGTCTTATTTCTTCATATGTTTGTGATATTGTTACGTACTTATAACAATATATATATACCACTATATATATATACTTATATAGTATATATATATATATACTACATGTAGTATTTAAAGTTATTCAGCTATCTTATACAGCTTTTTTCAACCACAATAGTAATTAAGCTATATAAAGAACATTATCCATGTGACGCGTTATTTAAATAAAATAAATACTGCTTAAAATAATAAATGCAGATATATGTAGTAAAGTGGAATAGTCTTGTATTATACATTAAATCAACATAATATAGCAGAGTTATTAGCGAATCACATTGGATATGTAAATCTAAGATTTATTTACTTCTTCGATTGCTATAGGCTATATGAACGTAATATATGTATTATAAGCCTATAATTGATATATTATGTTATGTTTAATTCATAAATCGTTGCGTGTTTCAAGAAATAATATTTCTTTTTTTATATTTTCAAACGTCTGATGCAGATAATTGTTATATTGTGGTTTCTTTGTAAATGTTACGGAATTTTCTTTGATTATTAAATATAATATCATCATTATTACATAGTATAAAACAAAGTCGCTTAGCGCTGTCTGTCCCTATGTATGCTTAGATCTTTTAAATTACGCAACAGATTTTGATGCGGTTTTTTTTAATAGATAGAGTGATTCGAAAGGAAAGTATACATGGACAATATAATAAAGAAACACTGATCATTTGTAAGTTTTTAATAAGACGTAAATAAACAAATTCTTTAGTATATTTTGTATCAGCATTGCACCAGCCCTTAAAGTAATAATTTTGCTTTCTATAATTACACAATCGTAGACAGGGGGAGGAGGTTCTCATACTATCTGGGCTACAACCCATCATGGGCCTCTTGTTGAGCACCTCAAATAACAAGTAAATGTATCCCGGTCAGTCAATCAGAGGGCAGGTCTCGTTATAGAATGTCCTACGTCACAGGCGTGAGATTTCATCGGACACGAAACGTATATTTAATAAACAATACATTGCTTACAAAACTCTCGAACACAAATAAATAAACAAAGGAAATTCAAACAGATACTTCGACATATTTGTCTGTATGTGTGAAAAAAATATCTTTACAATGAAAACGATACGTCACTTAACCTTGATGAGACCAAAGCAAAGAACATCTCCTTTGGAAGTGCATACTTGCTAACAAAATTGTTCTCAATATCCCTTGGAGACAGAACTTCAGAACACAAGCAATGATCGGTTTTGGTAACAAGATGTTTAATAGTAAGTGGCAAATGAGTCGAGATGGCCCAGCGGTAAGAAAGTAGGCAAGCACCGCTGATTCATGTGCTTAATTTGTCTTTATAATTCATCTCGTGCTCAGCGGTGAAGGAAAACATCGTGAGGAAACCTGCATGTGACAAATTTCATAGAAATTCTGCCACATGTGTATTCCACCAACCCCCATTGTAACAGCGTGGTGGAATGTGTTCCAAACCTTCTCCTCAAAGGGACAGGAGGCCTTTAGCACAGCAGTGGGAATTTACAGGCTGTTGTTGTTGTTGTAAGTGGCAAATGTACCATCTAATAAATAGTCACATTATCCTCTATAGATATCATGCTGTAAAATATTGAACACTTCTTCCATTACCAATACGACACCAACTTTGGGAAGCAAGATGTCTTGTCCTTTGTGTATCTCGTAACTTACTTACTCACGCTTACTGCTGCTGTTTGGTGGTTGAATATCTGATAAGTGGCTGCTACCTATCCAGACTGGCTTCGAACATTTATTTATATGTGGTAATCTTCGGAACTATGACCCAGTTCTATTTTTCTCTCGTGGTTTATTGTGTTATGTTCATTTTAATCTCTTGCTTGGCGATAATAAATAACACAGTGAGGATACCAGCCTGTGTTGAATGACCACATGTAACTGAACCTTCCACGTGAGAACCGTCCTTAGCAGGACAGTAGCACATATACAGGCTGATACTTTTATTAAAGGTACTCTTTGGTTTATAGTATTACAATGTGTACTATGAGTAGCATTTACATCACATCGAACCTCTTTGTTAACTTTTGGTTAACACCTTATGCCATTATTGTACAATTTGCGTCAATAATTAACAATGAAAAAGCAATTAACATATTAAAAAGATTTGTTTTTTTTTTTAATTCCCAATGTACCGACGTCACGAGCATCTGACGCGCCCGGGGGGAGGTAAGTGAAAACAGATGTCGTGACTAAAATTAGCGTTAACCGTTCTGCGTCTTAACATCGCTATGGAGCTATCGTCGTTTAAATAAATATACTTGAGCATTCTGAAAATCGTGTTAAAACGGGTATAATCTTGGCATTAATGAGTCGTAAGATCTTTATCGATTAATTATTATAATGGTCCTTACCCCATATCCCATTTTCTTGGGATGCATGAAACTGCTCCATAAAACTATTTGACACATATAGTTTTGCTCTTTGTTATTTTTTTTTTCGTTAGAAGCAATAAAGGTAGTTTAAGATTTCACAGACGCCCTATCCAATCTCCCCTAGAAGATCCCTACGAGACCATGGTTTTAAGGCCAAAGAAACGTTTCTACAAGGTCAGCAACACACCTGTAAGTCCAAGGTGTTGTGGATGTCCATGAGCGTAGACACTTTACATCAGGTGAGCTCTGACCCTATTACATAAAAACATAAACCAAAAATACACGATTTTTTTTTATTATTTGATAAATATAACACATATAAAATGGCATAATGATCTAACCTCATAATCGAGTTTTACCATATAACTGATCTCTTTAGAATTTATCAAGTCGTTTAAGCGTTATTACGTAACAAGATTCGGGATAAACACTTTGCATTTATTCTGTCAGCAAGATTGACCTTGGATTCATGCTGTCATACAGTACAAGTTCCATCCATTTGTCAGAGCCGTCCACGTGATGTAATCGTTGACGGACAGACTGCCTGTCTTTAATAATTACAATCTCTGACGCTTCGATTGATGTTATAATATATTATTAAAAATAATAAACCGACATCAATTTGCATGTAAGTACACTTGAAATAAAAACTTACCAGTGATATTAAAATATTTATTTTGTACAAGAGTTTCTTGTGGTAGCTTAAGAACCATTACTTCAACTTGGAATTATTCTAAGCAAATGGCTAAAATTGGTTCATAAAAGAAGATTGAGAACAAAGGCAGAAAAGTAATAAAGGTTTCACACCTTAGCCCTTTGTTAAGTTGGTTAAATTTTTTATGCATACTTTAAAAAAAAAATGTTTAAAAAAGAAAAGATGAAATAAAATGTCACAATGATGTCAATTATTGATACTTTTATTAAAACTAAGACAAATTCTGGTAACACAACATATACTTGATATCGATATTATGTGCGGTTTTTTTTTTAATTTAGAACGAATAAAAATTTTGAGTAAAACCTCTTTGTTATTATTATTTTTAAAACAAAGCATTTTCCGCCTGACGCTACTCATATCAAATACGAGTAGTTTATAGGAGTTATTAAATCTAGATAGGTCCATGTAACCTTGATCTTGATCTTACATTGCACATGATGCAATATATACCTAAGATTGACCGTCACAATCGTTGAATCTTATTCTGTAGTGTATAAAGCTCATATTCAATTAATTCAACACACACATGGAAATGTTAAATTCGCTTTGTCCTATAGAGTTCAAAACTCATCGCATGTGTACAATTCAAAGTTGTTCAAATTTAGATTCTCCATTATAGTCAATAAGGTTGGTTTTTTACTGTCGTTGTGGGTTATATTGTTTGTTTTAACAAGCGATTTTGATAAATTATGTTTGGAATGAATGTTAGTTTAACTTTGGCTTGAACCATGGTTAGGCTAACTTTGATGGAGTGTCGGAACATGATGTAAACGTGTTTTTTTTAAACGTAAAACAAATGTTTCAACACATTAAGCGTTGTCCAATTAATCCGCTCGCTATCAGCTTTTAGTTTGATTTTAATGTATTTGTGTTTTAGCTTTTTTGAGCTTTGGATGGATAAGCTTTGAGGTTCTAATCGACATTTAATTTTATATGATATACATATATGTTATATATTTTAGAATATTTTACATCAAAATAAAGAGACCAGCAAAAACATAATAAAGCGCTGTTAGTTCTTCGCTGGACAAAGAAATCATCTTTAGTTAAGGTTTTACAAATTAATAAAATGAAAATTCAACGGTACTGGCACGGAACTGAACTGGTTACCTTTGTTTAACTGGTACATATTATAGTCTAGTTAATTTTATACAACTCATAATATAAATAAATAAAACAAAACGATAACAAAGTTCTGTATCCATGTTCTATGTGCATTACAAAACTACCTTAACTAGGAAAATTTTACAACGACCGGTTAAGGCATCAGGCCGTGAAAGTAAAACGATAAAAACAGACTCGTATGTTTATAAAATAATACTAATTACTTTGACGGTTTAATGAAACGCATGATCACTTTTACTTTATACTCATCAGAATGATAACACACTATTTAACACATAATATTTTAACAAAGAAAAAGTGATTCAAAATCAAATTAAATTGGACCCCATAAGGAAATAATTTCGTATTTTTGCACCCTAAGGGGTGGTATTTTGTCATCAAATTGAAATGGGGCCAAACGGGAAGTATACCTCCCAAAACAACGAAATAATTTTCCAAATCTGTAAATAATGACGGTGTTATTATGTACACAAAAATACATGCGAGTTATTTTTAAATTAAATTTTAATCAAACCTTATATGTCACTCGTCCTGTATGATATATGCTATAAATATATACAGCAAAATTAAACTCTATCTTGTAAGCATCCCTTTGCGGAGAAGGTTTAAAACTCTACTCGAATATAACCCACTAGTAGTGGCCCGCGGCGTCGCTGGCGTTTTAGGGTGTTAATTGTCATATGCTAGGCAAAATGTAGCCTATGTCTTATCTTGGACTTCAAGTTTTCTTCATACCAAATTTCATCAAAATCGATTCAGCGGTTTGGTCTTGAAAGAGTGACAGACAGATTGACAGTTACTTTCACATTTATAATAGTAATATAGATATTGTGGACACTTATAGTGAACACATTATTTTTAGACGAATAAACAATTTATTAACATAAGAATTAACAACATTAAATGCTTAAATATATATATATATATACAAATATGAACTAAAACTAGTTACTGTATAAATCTTGACCGCGTGGAATGGTGGCAAGAATGCTAGCAGCATTTCCCCGTTGAATCGCAATTCCGATCCTCTGGGCAAAAAACGAACCAGCCCTCTTGTAAATATGAATAAATATAAATGTTGACGAATAAGATATACTATAAATTTTAAAGATTCATATGTTCGAACTACTGCGCAATCCTAGTTATTTTTTTTAAATATTTTCGAGAAGAAACAAATGGGGTCAGTGTGTTCTCATACGTACCTTTGTACTTGTAATGACACTGGCTCACTCAGCCTTCATCGTTAACCCAGACGGGCAAGCCTTAACCCTATATACATTGTACAGTCAATATAATTACACTGAATACACTAACTAACAATACCTTTCTTGTGACAGCTGTTAAATCAAGGTCCACTAGGTTTGCGCGGGGTAAATAGAAATAAAAATGGCGGACACCATCGGTAAAATAAAACCCCAATCTATCTTTTTTATTGCTTGAATTTGCATACAATGTGTTAATTTCACCCTCATTTTGCATCAGCCAGCATCTCGGCTTCGCACGGGTCTGTATAAACCGATCATGTTATATGACAGACACAAAGACGTTTTTTTTGGGCTTTAAAACCAAGTCCCTTTTATAAACAATACACTTCACCAAAGAATCATATTAATCTAATGAATGGTTTACGAATTTTGAATAGTATTACTTTAAAATATTTATTTTTTATTTTATAACTGGCTGCGCCCGCGACCTTGTACGCATTTGAATTTATCGAAAAAAAAAATTATAGCCTAAGTTACTTCTTATTATATCAGTTATCTGCCAGTGAAAGTCCCGTCAAAATCGGTCCAGTCGTTCTAGAGATTAGCCTGAACAAACAGACAGACAAAAAAAATTTAAATTGGTATGTACCGTGAATACCTACATATGCATTGAGCAAGAAAGGGCTATTTTAATATTACAAGCAGACACCCCAATTTCATTATATGTATAAATTTGTTAAATATAGGTAATTCTTTTTAAATTTTTCGCTCGGGGACTTTTCCGTGGTCGAGACACACCCACTATGTTATGTGTATATATGACATGTAATTGTATATTTCATCATACATGAACGAAACCCGCCCCGAGGTTGTAAAGCGATTACATGACTCAATAGGGATGATGCAAGATTACTCGCGCTAAAGTCATTTCGCCGGCACTTTTCCTCGGCAGCGTTATACTCACATATAGCTGGAACGTTACATGAACGATCATTGAAAAATATTTTTTTATTTTACTGACTCATAGTGAGGTTTTTTTATGTTATAGGTTGGCGAACGAGCATATGGGCCACCATCGCACGGTAAGTGGTCACCGTCGCACATAGACAATGACGCTGTAAGAAAATATATTAACTATTCCTTACGTCGTCAATGTGCCACCAACTTTGGGAACTAAGATGTTATGTCCCTTGTGCCTGTAGTTACACTGACTCACTCGCCCTTCAGGAACACCACAATACTGAGTACTGTTATTTGTACCTACCCAGAAGGGCTTGCACAAAGCCCTACCATCAAGAAAGAGTTTGATTGTTACGTTCTGACGTCATAAAAAACATATATGTAATACATTAACCTGGGTATCTAACAGTTACACCCCTATCCCTCCCAAACGGAAGTCTCGGGCGAAAACTAGACTATACTCATATTATATTTACGAAAGTAACTTTGTCTGTCTGTTACTTTTGGCGAAACTACTAAACCGAATTTGATGAAATTTGGCACGAAGCCCCCTAAGTAATGCCTGATGCCTCACGATAAACAACTAAAAAGCGAGCGAAACCGCAAGAAACAACTAGTTAAGCAATAAATATGCTATCTTTAGTCGGTGGTGTTGTAAATTTCCGTCAGCTTTATAGGTGATGTCATTTCTTTTAAGCTATTTTTTATTGAGCTACATTAAATTGTAATTAAGTGTTGTATTATAATTATTAAGATAAAATACAGACCGAATAATATAGTTTTATAAACTGTTCCACGGTAATTATAAAAAAATGGCATATTATTACCGTTTCTATGTATTCTATAAAAATCGTAGTAATTTACGCATAGAAACAATCTCAAAATGTTCCATGCTGGGTTAAGGCCATATCACCTCAAGAAGGTATACAGCTTATTTCCTCTTTTACTTTTAGGGTTGGTTATACACATGGTTTCATCCCGATGTCCCTGTTACACCATGGAATTAATTATAAACACAAATTAAGCACACGAAATTCATGATTCTGATTCGAATTTCCATTGTTTAAACATTGGCCCATATTTTGAGAAGATATAGTTACACAGAAACAGTTCCTTATAGATATATAATAGGTTTTAAAATATGATTGTTGTATTTAAAAAAATATAAATATATAAAAGATGGACAACATCACATAAATTACTCTGATCCCAATGTAAGTAGCTTAAGCACTTGTGTTATGAAATAACGACGGTACCACAAACACCCAGACTCAAGACAACATAGAATTTTCCTACATCGACTCGGCCGGGAATCGAACCCGGGACCTCGGAGTGGCGCAGCCATGAAAACCGGTGTACACAACTCGACCACAGAGGTCGTCAAATTGATTCTATTCTTTTTATTGAAAACAACGTATAGTTAATCGGATAATTTATTATGGCATTCCAAACAGCCCTAAAACCTACTATTTTCCTTTAAGACATATAGTAAATGAATCACTCCATATGTCTTGTCACGAGCACGGCCTGCAGCGTGTCATTTCAAACATCCGCCACTTGTAATAAAGTTTGGAGTCACGCTGTCTGCATTTCAAGTGTTGACTCATTTCAGTATTATCTACAATACCTAGAATATAACTCACGTGAGTGGAGTCACGTTATCTCGACTACTGTAACCTAGAAATAAACTTATATAAATATATTACTTAACTAATTAAGCATATTACAATTTCATTAATTATTGTAATTTCTCTGAAAGTAATTTATAACATTTTTTTTAATTGTCATATATTTCTTTATTACAGCATTATTAGGTATTCCAATTGTTTTCTTACGATTCTAGAGTTTTCTATGAGTTTACTCATTATTCCTTATTTATTTATTATAGCTAGATTTGCAAACAATAATATGTATTAACCACATTATTAATAATATTATATATATAAAGTTTAATTCTAGTTCTAGTTTAAAATTTTTATACATAAAAATGCATTAGACTTCGGTTGCCTTAAAACAAAAATTATATGTATCGGTTACTTAAAAATTTAATTAAATATTTCAATTGAATCAGAACTTTAAATTATATGTATTCATGAAAGGATTAAACGGAAGGAACGATATGAGGGTGTATCGAATAGGCCTATATCTGTCAAAAGGGATCGTTCTCACTTCGCCGAAACACATCTTCGGAAAAGAAAACTAAAAATTGTTTTTAGTTTTCTTAGGATTTTATTAAAGAATATTGCCAAATATTTTTGGTATATTTGATGGTATGGTATATTCAAATTATAGGAGAAATCATAAATAAAAGATTTGATTTAAAATTGAAATTGAATTATTAGTTGAGGAAAAATAATCTATAGTAATCGTTGTGGATTCGTGAAAAAATGGCGTAGTTAAGTTATGAAAGGTCAGAGTAGTTGTTATGTGTTACTTAATTGATGTAAGTGGTTAAGTGGAATAGTATTGATAATAAATAAAGAAATATTCATTAATAACTGTTTGTGGTACATAATATAGCACAATAGAGCTATTATCACATTATATATTTTTGTTTTCCTTACAAATGCACGCTTTAGTAAATTTGACATAATGATAAAATATGAAGTGTCGAAGTAATTACATCTGGAATATTTAATTATATTCGATGAAGAAATGCAAATATACGTGTGCAAACGATAAAATTCATTACAGAAGCGGATACGAGATAAGAAATCGTGGAAAAATACGTTCTTATTGAAATTAACATAAAAATAATGAAACAACATTTGCGACTTTTCCAAAGCGGAAGTCTACATCGCGATAATTACGAATATAGAAGCGACTCGTTCATTCATTTCTAATCATCAATATTTTAATAACTAGCCGTGCCCCGCGGTTACACTCGGTTTCTGGATAAAATTAAGTTCTTTCACGTTTGACATTAGGAATAGAATGTATTTATCTAACAAAAATTAGTATATCAAATGTTGAAAAAGAGTATCTACTGAGTTTCTTACCTGTTCCACTTGTACCTACCTGTTTGTTTAAGCAAGCCCCCTTCTATCGCGTTTTAGGGGTTTGGTAATCACGCGTTGGACAAAAAATAGCCTATGTTCCTCCTTGGAGTTCAAATTAGTTTCACACCAAAATTCATCGTAAACGGTTCATTGTTTTAGTCGTGAAAGAGCTTCAGACAGACAAACAGAGTTACATTCGCATTTATAATATTAGTATAGATTAATATATATCGTCGATTACGAATAACTATTAACTTAGATGATTTTGTTGTATCAGTATGTTGATATATGAGGTGTGAACGCCGTGTCATAAGGAGTCACGTGATGGAATCGTGTGAAGGGACAACTGTCACATTCTATTAATTCGGAAGCTAAATATTATAAGAAGGAGAGATACAGTTCGGGCCTTCCAAACGGGACCGTTGGTTCACGCAACTGTGATAATTACTGCTATAATGATATACCTACTTTATAATTTGTTACTGCATATAATACAGGAATTGTCATAATTGTCATATTGTATCGTTGCACTAAATTGCCTGAGAGCTACGCCCTGAACCCTGTACCAGAATATCCTACTGATGACGAGCCTGCCATTGATCTATCGCAACCACCATCATATATATAATGTATGTAAAATATCGATTCAAAAGTGCCCGTAAAAGCCTAATTAACAACAGTACATATTTATTTTAATTTTGATGCTTGATATATTCAAACACACAGACTCTTTTTTATATTTTTAAGTATAGATGCCTCAATTAATAACGTCGACGACTCGATTATGGAAAAAAACTTATTAATATTTAATAGTTAAAAGCGTGAACGTCATACACACAAGATGAATCATGTCGAGTAAATCATTTACATATAAAAACATCTTTCATTATATTTGTAATTATTTCTTGTAACAGATTAAAATTAAATAAGTTTTTTTTATATACATTTATTTCGTGACGCAAGCAGGTAAATTGACCGTCATATGATACATCGCTTTTGCCCAGAGACAAGTATAATAGGACACAACTTAGATGTCGCGTCGCAAAATTCGTAAAACCGATCCGAATTAAGTACGCTATCCCAAATTACCAATATTTTCTTATGCGAATATGATCTTTACATAAACATAATAACTTGTACTATCATATGAACTAATATAGTCTTCAATTTGACACGTCGATTTACATGCACTTTCTTTCCCAGGTTGAACTGACGCGATAATGTATAGCGTCGAATGGCACGATAGTTAGCTGTTATCTATTGGTTGTGTAAATCGGCAGTGATCGGTTTTATTGAATTTGCTGATGCTCCCTCTAATTTGTGTAGTACTATAGTGTTCAAATTGTAAATGACTGCTTACAATGTTGTGTCAAAGTCAAAATGTCATAATACAGAGATCGGAAAGGAAATTCGGAAATTGAGTAATTACACTGGCTCACCCCTTTAAATTCACAACGAAGTACTCTTTTGTGGCATAATATATCATTAATACATTTCGCATATCCCTCAACTAATCTAATTTGACGGAATTCAAATTAAGATGATATTTTTATTTTGATCGACGGTCGCGTATTTAGACCACTGACGGTAAGTGGTCACCATCGCATACTCATTTTTGCTTTTGAAATATTAACTTATAACTAATGCTCCACCGATCTTAGGAACCGTAGTCTTTTATTTTCATGAATATTATTACTGAGTTTCTTGCTAGATTCTTGATAGATTATACATTAAAAACCGGTATTTAGACAGTTTTACATTCAATATGTCGTAAAATGTTGATTTAAAAATGCTTGATTTGATTTTTTTATTTTATTCAATAGTTTATTAGTAGATGTAATATTTTGACATATATCATATGAGTAAGACGAACATACACATATAAATCCGAAACGCAAGCATCTTTCAAAGTAGATAATTAATTCGTGAGCCATATATATCAAAGCCTCATGAAATTACTCTCGTTACTTAGAGCTGGCATTAACGGGTCGCGGGATGTCATTTCGCATCTCGAATCCCGCGGGATCGCTCCCCGGGATTACGCTAAGAACTGGTGCTCTATTGCAAACGGCTTACCGCTTCCTTTCGTACGTAATGAATAAATAAATGGCAATCAATGATTTTAATGTTGTATAATTGCTTTCAAGCCGGGTTTCTAGTGATTATTACCATAAGGGAAAATAACTTTACTATAAAAACCTCTTTGAGTGTATAAGGAGCCGAGATGGTGTAATGGACGATAATCAAACATCAAGAGCTTATCCCGGTACAAAAAAATAATTCACCTCGCGACTGTGAAGAAAAATATCATGAGAAACCTGCATTGGAAGAAATTGCAGAATACGAATTCATTCGGAACCATTCGGATATAAAACTAACTAACAAAATACTTCTTTATTACACTATAAATGTATGATTACTGATATTAATACTGACACAGCATATGTCTCAGAATTGGATAAATTCATGACATTAAAAAAAAACAAATAACTATCAACTAACCTTATCAATATAATTACATTTTACAGAAAGGTCTTAACTAATTACCCATTTCTATGAGCAAAAGATAGCTTGGCTAAATGTCGCTGGTTAAGCTGTCAATCGAAAGGGAAATTATAAAGCGACATGTATAGTAGCAGTTAGTGCACCAGATACACCTAGCAACAACGCACTGCGTTGTAGCAAAGCGTGAGTGAGCCGGTGTTATTACACGCACAATGCACACAGCACAGGTATCACGGTTGGAGGCACATACTGAACCGCACTTAATACCTTAAATTGCCAATGGCCATACACTGACCACTCACCGTCCGTCAGATCATCGAGCTCGTTTACGTCATCGTCCAAGGGTAATGAGATGTCCACTGTGCTAAGAAAATTAACAACATTCTGTTTTTATTAAATATTTACAGCGACTTTTCTTTGTTCCAAACAGCTGTGTGACATCTCACTGGATAAAAAATGATTCAAGATTGACAGACACGCTATTGTGTCACGTCTATATTAAAAGTTTTATAGTTATTACAAATTCCTTAAATATAAAAGTTACTTGCTACTGCTGCAATTTTTCCTGAGGACACAGTTATCTATAAAATTAGTGCATACATATGCCACGCTACTCCACTGCTTAGACTTAACAGTGACTATAGCCAATTTCCAGCAAAAAAAACCATGACGAAATTAAAAGGAGGTTTTATATAAGTTTATAAGGCCTTAAAATTTAGGATCTCTATATACTAAGTCGAGCACTAGACAACGCACACTTTGATAATCTAGTTCTGTAGTAATATGACATGTGTAGTTACGTAATCCCGGGCGCTCGCTGCTCACTCGCTCAGTACCTCGCAGTTACGTTAATCCAGTTAAAAGACATCTAATTCTGAACTCGTGAACCCTCGTTAACCACTGACTTAGTTGTAGTGAAAAGGCTTCGTAACGTATTATTGAGTTTACCGAGCGCCTCATCTGATAATGTTTCGGAGGTATATTTGAAATTTTAATATTTTATTGATAATGTAACATATAACTGAAGATATAAGATGTGCAGCTGTTGTCATATTGAATTGCTAAATAATTCCTAACCATTGACACTAATTACTTATTAATAGTTAACGCCATTTAATCGTTAAAAGGATTGCAGAAACCTGTATCGGTGGATTACATCAACTTAAACGTTTTTTGGCCTGACTTGTAACACTGCCTCAATTTCCAAGTCCTAATAAAGCCTAATAAAGAGTATTTTCCTTTTGCTTTTGATTATTTCTAAAAAAAAGTTGACATTAGTTTAAATATCAATCAATATCTTTCTGTGTTTCTGTATTTTAAATGAAATATAGAAGGAAATATATCGTAAGAATCTTATTGGCGGAATATAAAGTAAGGAATATATACTAATATTATAATGCGTAAGTTAATCTGAATCGAATTTGATGAAATTTAATGTAAAACAACTTTTTGCTATAAGGGACGACACAGGCTGTTAGACCTTAAAAATAGGTCTAACAACTGATGACGTTTCGAATTCTTTTATTTCCCAGCTTCAATGTATGGAGGTGGAAGTCACATGTCCATTAACTATAAATTTAACAAAAATCATATATCTTTTGTATACCATAAAATCGAAATTATGTTATATAAAGCAACCCCAATCTCATAATGTATTCATAGATTGGATCCTGATTCCTGACCTTGAACTTTTGAACTCACGTATCTTAATACAAATTGGAACCTTATTTGAAAGGTTAAAACAAGAAATATATATAAAATAGTATTATTATTGTATATCAATAGGATGAGTTCGCTTGCTATGCTTAAATCACCCTCACGTCAGCAGTCACACACACTCGAGTTTCATCTCCAATTATACGGTGGTGTCATACGCTGCTTTAAGTTTTACGGTTGCACGGGATTTTTGGAACAATTACGATTTTAATGAGGGCGCTCGTTGTCCCTCACGTAACTCATATTAATGGCCCCTGCCCCTCCGTAGTGGGTCCCTCGAGGGGCTGAATTAGTGCACTTTAATTCTCATTCAAATCCACTTGCTTTGACCAACGGTTATTCTTTAGCCGACGCTGAAACGTACTTATGAAATGTTTATTTTTTTAACACTTTATTTTTGTTTAATGTTGATCTATCAGAAACAAGAGATACTTACATATATTAAACAGAGATTTATTAAACGTTGATTTTCGAGTTTAGTTTTAGAGTTGATTTTCGTGTTCTAATCTCTTCTTCTAATCTCTTATATACATTCATACGTAGATCCCGAACCTTTGGGTCGAATTAGAACAATGGGCAAGGAAGAAATTTTCACAGTAATACATTCCTCCATTTTTGGAAATATATCACTATGGATACCAAAATTAAAATAAAAACAAATAGGAGAGTCACAAGAGGAGTCAATTTAAAATACATGCTCATCCCTTGAAAAGGTACTTCAGCACAGCCAAGAAATAACCATATTTAAGCAGATAACAAAAACAAATACAATACTCCTTAACTGTCACCTTTGAATCAATAATAGTAATAAATAATTTAAAAATGAACATAGATGTACATTCGGTTCGCAATCTAGATTATTTTGTGAACAACTGTTAATTAGCTAGTACTTACAAAGAGTTTTCATCAATTATTTTTCACATAAAATGCAATTGTGTAATGCTGTCTATAAATTCTATTTGAAAATCAACGATTTCGTAGGTACAAACTCCCCTTTGTTTTTCATCTATTTAAAATCTAAATATTATTTTTTTTTTATTGACGTTTTGCAATAACTAATTGTTTTATAAGCCCTCTCGGTTCGCTATGCATCAAATAAAAGGGGGAAGCACCTGCGGGATTGAAAAAAAAGATAGCCTATGGGAAGATTATACGTTGATTGGTCATAACTATATGCGAATAATTACAGTATTTTATTTTTTATAATATAATGATATATATGAAACAAGCGTCAATTTACTTAAACTCTATAAAGCATACAGACTATTGGGCTAAAGGTAATTAAAAAAAATAAGTCAGTGCGATTTTTTTTGTACTGTTGGTGGGCAGACGAGCATATGGGTCACTTGATGGTAAGAAACATTAACCATTTATCGTCAATGCACCACCAACCTTGGGAACTAAGATGTTATGTCCCTAGTGCATGTAGTTACACTGGCTCACCCACTCTTCAAACCGGAACACAAAAATATCAACTACAGTGATTTTACGGTAGAATATCTGATGAGTGGGTGGTAGCTACTCAAGGTACCACTTCACAAGTCTTTGTATAAGAGGACGTTTTTTAGCAATTACCTCATTACTTATATTTATATAGAATAAAACACAAACAAGGCTATATTTTACTGACCGACTAAAAGGCCCTTCATATTATGCGAGTTGTATTTTCGTTCCGCCATAACTCCGCGCTAAGTGAATAGGCGACGCGTTGGCGGTAGGCTCGACAATTCAGAATTAATATTCGTATACTTTAATATAGCTTTATTTGATATATATAAGCCCCGGGGTCGTCGTTATTGCTCAGTTCAGCAAGCGACAAAGACCCATTACCGCCAGAGTGCAGGTTCGACTCCCACTAAGATTAATTAGGTTAGAGAAGTAACATATAAACAGTAGTACCATTTACTTAAAATGTAAATAATTTATTAGTAAAAAGAATCTCTTCAACGAAGCGATATCTCCTTAGTCAATTGCTATTTCCTAATAAGGTATATACTATTTTTTCTTATATATTTAATAATAACAGCTAATATATCATATGGAATTCCGACATATATTAAACAGTGATTATTCTGTCGTTGCATTCTTTCTGTAATTACACTAGCTCACTCACCTTCATGATTCGCTGTAACACACGGTATGACAATTCGAATTTAGGATGTTGACTGATGTTACCATGCCAGATGAGTATACACGAAGCATATGTACGCTTTTTACTTTATATAGGTAGGCTAACTGGCTATTGAACCTCCTGGCAACTCTGATGCCCACTGTTGTAATGAGTCCCATGCCCACTCACATCGTCAATGAGCAATCTACCTTACGAACTAAGACGTCACGTTATTTGGCTTTGTAGTTAAACTACAAACCTCACCTTTCAGTATAAAATATAAAATCCCTGCTAAAGTAGATATAAATATACTTTATTTAGTAACTTATATAATAATTATGCGTATTTCATGTAATAACCAGTGTAAGGTTTGTTCAATACTCATATTACATACAAGGTCTTTGAACTTATAAAACGTAACAATTCGTCATATCTACTGAGAAACAGACTTTTTATCAGGTAAAATGGCCACCATTGGTAATCAGATAACCATAAGCAAAAGCGAACTCATCAATACTAAATATAGCTATTCAGTGGTCGAATTTGCGATCAATAGATGGTACCATTTCAGACGTGCTTGCACATTACCACCAAGCAAAATAATACATATTTGCCAAGCCATTAAATTACAAAGTCGCATCGTTCCCGAAAATACGTAATTAACCGTAAAGAACCGGACCCTCGTTTGTAATAAATTTTGTAATCCTGTACAATTGCTCCAACTTTTCCGTTCTGTAATCGTAATACATAATGCAGCGTGTCCACCCTACTGTTTGGTAATAATAGGGCACGCACAATGCCCTACTCGGGTTATAACATACCTAAGTTAAACGCGCGCTGCGGTGAGCCAAATATTATGCTTTGTCGCGAGGAACGGGCGACAGCGGCTGCGGAATACAATACAATATATCGACTTTATTACTACTACCATAAAAACAATATATAACACTAATGGACTTAGACTTAAATGAAAAGTTCAGTACAAAGGAAATTCATGCAATTTTGGTTTACTTTACTTTATACTTTATTGTACACCACATAGAGAAAATAAATGAATACAAAATAAATTCCACCTCAATAAAAGAGACATATAATTTTGGCGACCTTTTCGCTACGTAGCAATCTCTTCCGGGCGACTTAAGTTTGAAAAAAGTTTTGATTACTGAATTTCTTTTCGGTTTTTTTTCAGATTCGGCGGATTTATACCTAATATGCTCGAATATTTAGTTTTTTGAATTCTATTTACTCTCATCATATTATCATCTATTAAAGCTGCAAAGAGTAAGTACAAAGGAACAAAGCCTCCAACTTGGACCAACATCGAACGAATGAAAAGTTACCCGCACCGGGTCGTATATAAAAATCAAAGAATACTGAACATTTTTCGTGAAACTTCGGAACAATAGAATTAATGGTTCCACCATACGCCTCGTCCTTTGGCTCGGAAGTCGCGGCAACCTGTGGTTACGCTGACACCGAATCGTTATTTTAAAATTCCGCTTTAGGTAATTGTTCTTCTTTGTTATAATAATTGTACGACTTTGCGTGTACATCGTGGCCAGTTGCTATGACTTACTTAAAGTCCTATGACCCCTAGATGGGGCAGAGGGCGTCCACAGAGGTTCTCCATCTCGATCTGTCTTGAGCTTCATGCTTCATCTCGCTCCACGTCATACCGATGCTCGCCGCTTCAGCTATGCTATACTATTTTATTATATTACACGCTTATTAACGCGAAAGCAAGTTTGTCTGTTTGTATTGTATCGTGCGAAACTACGACAGGACTTAATACTAATCAAAGTTACAGTACTCGATTACGTTACGTCTTATTATGTAAAACAATCAATTTTAAGATTAAATAATCACAATTTATTTAATCAATTGATATGGATGCTCCGGCATTTCTTGATGTGCTAGGGTTGAGAATTGATAAGATTGGAGACTTTATTTATTTAATTGAGATAAGCATCTCATAGGCTTCAGAACAACATGCATGTAATATCAAACACATACTCACCTATAACGAACCTATCGTCCATAACTAGTAATTAATTTAAAAAAAGCATTGAATTTCAGTGGAGTTTGACCAAAAATAAATATTCCACCCACTTATGTTATAATACAATTTGTTTAAGTAAATTTTTATGTAATCATTTTGGTGTGAATGATAAGGGACTCGACTTATAAATGGACGATATTATTTAAATAACTATTATGTACGGTATAAAATAATTAGTTAGATTTAATCACAGCGTTATATTCCATTTACAACCTTTATTTGTTCTTTACTTAAAAGGGTGTGGTAATTATTTAAATACGATGAAATAATAAACATATTCAATATGGCGTTGCATCTCCTTCAGGTAATGTTAAGCTATATCAAAGTTTTGAATTTCTCTTCAACTAGTGTTACCAGTAATGCAGTCTGCCTTTCTATTCAAAGAGGTTCCATTACTGGTGTAGTTTCATCAAAATTCAAATACATTGCAACCGACATCACGTCCAGTCCCTCCCATTCCGTGTATCTATAAAACTACTATCAGTTGTCCCCCATTGTTGTTACGAGCTGATTATTTTTATGAAGAGAATTAAAAAAACTCGTGCATGAATATACGTTGAGAATATTTAACTCGAAAAAAACACACGCTATATAAACCGGTGTGCACTTTTCGTTCGAAATTTTAATTAAATAATTCTTAGTTATATTTCGAATCGGTAGATGGCGCTATTGCCAAAATTCGAAATTTAAATTTTCAAAAAACTGTTTTGTCTCTGATTGGTTGAAAAATATATCCGAATAAAATCTTCATTTTACGTCTACAAAGTGGGTACTGTCATATAAATAAATTATATGTTGTGACGAGAAATACAGTTCCCACTTTACCGGCAGAAAGTTTGCGCTCGGTTTCCGTCTAGTTCCTTAATGTCACTTCCTAGGCTTTAGGAAGTTATACTGAGGTCACGCCTAAGTCTTCAAACGTTGAGATAAAAATGGTAAGACTGTTAGAAGTATTTACACAGCTTTTAATTAATCTGTTCTTCCTTTGATTTATAGATAACAAGATTTGCTCGCGTCTTTGTTCGTTACGAGTTTAATTCATATGGATAATGTTTAATTTTTTACCTATTAAATCCATATGTACATACACTAAAAAAATTTTTAAAACATACATCCTATAATTTTTTATTGATTCTTTACTTACATACAAATATATCTGATGATAATCATTATAGATTACATAAATTAAATTCAGATATGTAACAACTATAATATAATATACATAACATTTCCTTATTGTATAACATTTCTAATGGAAGCATAATTCCTACGTTAGTCGTAATAAAGTCTTAAGTTCAGAAATAAAATCATAAAAATACTGAATACGAGTTGGCTCTTGGATTAACAGTCGAATGTTACCGAATGAATCCTAATTCGTGTCCACATACATGCTACCTCGCCGTGAACTCGTCTTAACCGGTTCGAACCGGTTACATCTCGCTGCCCGATAACAAACGATTAGTTCCTGTGGGCACATTATGCACTGTTGCTCGTTACAAATTAAAATTGATAAGATTGTAGTCTGATAAGCATTGTAATTATATTTTATTATTCGATTAATTTCGAAGATTATTATATTGAACACTTATGTTCTATTTTTAAATATAATTTGTGTAAATACAAACAAACTTCTCATAGTTTGTAAAATCAATAGCTTATTGGTGTATTAGTGTTAAATAACAATAATATTACATATATCGATGTTGTATAGTATAAAGTTGAGTAAGTCTACTTTTGCCCAACAAATGTAATATAATTCTCATAAAAGGATTTCAAAATAAAACTATATAATATGTATCCTTTTAATTCATTTTGAGAGTTTATAAATATAATTAGGCATTCTTATGGTAGAATGTTGGTTATAATCATAGACACTAGCACTTATTAAAGTGTAAACTATCCCTAAAGGGTCAATGTTGTTTCACGCAAGTCATTTTCATTTATGATAAGGGTATATTCATTTTGACTGAAGTATATTTCGGTTTTCATATGCAAAATGAAACTTTGTATGCATAAAATTTGCTAAAAATAAAAATGAAAGTAGTTATACAATAAGGTCACCAAAAAAACATGTTTTGATAAATTCATTTTGAAAATAGAATCCAGTTTTTAAAGTATAAACACATTTAACTATGTAATAAAGGAAAGATCCGTTAGATAAAATTGCTTATAACTAGTTCAAGCCAGATAAAACCGGTTCAGATAATGGAAACACATATCGTTTTAATTTATAATTACTAATGCTTTTAACTTTTATAATAATAATTGTTGTGTTATATATTGTATGTGATTGTTCTGTTTATATATAGCAATGGTAATACTGAAAAATAGGTATAAAATCGTAATTTGATAGATGAAAAATGGAAGGGGGTCGCAAGGGAACAATGTTAAGAGCCAGAGATTTGATCCTGATCGTCTGAGCTGTCTGTACTGATTACTCGTTGCGCAAAATTTATGTTTAATTTGGAGGAAAATTGGTAACAAATTGCGTTGATTCTTTATCAACGAGCGCTCGGGACTCGGCTCGGATGTTGAGATGAATACATTTCCTCTCTGGGTCATTTATTTAATATCTAACATCAAGAACTAATGATTTATTTCAACATATTTAATTATTCTCTTTGTGACTTAGATTTCGAGCACTGTTTCCCAACATATATCAGTGTCTGCTAGCTTAGAAAACTATTATATACAATATTGTTTCTTAATCGATATATATCGTCTTCTTATAAATAAAAATAAGACAATAAAAACAAAGAGTTGAAATGAAAGCGATTCGCTTCAAACCGGTTCGCACCGGTTACGAAATTTCTTTAAGCGTTAATCGATTCAATTGTATTTGAGCGATTGTCTTAATAATAATGATAAATGATTAATTTCCTGATTGAATTAGGGATCTGTTAAGATGCTCTTCTCTTTGAGCATATCTACTTTATAGGGAAAGAAGATTTCAATTTTTAAATTGTTAAAGTATTTTCTTGTTAATATCGTTGGACTGAGATGACCCAGTGATTAGAACGCATGCATCTTAACCGATGATTGCGGTTTCAAACCGAGGCAATCATCACTATATACAAAGATGCTTAATTTGTGTATATAATTCATCTCGTGCTCGGCAGTGAAGGAAAATATCGTGAGGAAACCTGCATGTGTCTAATTTCATCGAAATTCTGCCATATGTGCATTCCACAAACCCGCATTAGACCAGCGTGGTGGAATATGTTCCAAACCCTCTCCTTAATGGAAGAGATTACTATTTTTTTATCGTTGTACAAATTTAAATTTGATAAATAATAAGAACACTGTTATGGTAGCGGCGTGTTGCAATGCAATGTGCCATACACTGAGCTAGTGATGACATAGGCTCAAGAGCAGTAACCCCTCCCCCGCTTGGAAAAATGCGTAGTTTACTTTTTTTATTCATTACATTCGATCTGACAGTTTCCATAATATTTAAATAAAACAGAGAAAATATTGAGATACATTAACTTTGGCAATGAGTAAATAAATGCTTAAATTATGAATTAATTACTGATGTATTGCCCTCCGACACGTCACAGTCACGCTTGTAACAGATCTTTCTAAAACTAATCACGTTTAAACATTTCGATCACAACAATGGATAACTTGATTCCCGAACAATCTCAAATTCACTCCCGGGGTTTCCCAGCGTTGGGGTTGTTAAAAAATCACTCAATCTGAAAAACCTCGCTTAGCAACAGTCCCCTGCAACGGATGAGCCCATCTGTAGAAAGTTAACACTGCTTAACTAATTTGAACTCTATATTATAGCTATCAGATCTCAAATTCCATCGACACACCAAATCAATAGTATAAATCATTTTGATATGTATTCCTTTAGCGATAAAGTTCAATTTAGAATGATGCTCGTTTTGGACGCATTCGATTACTATCATTTAAAATAGAGGTTTAATGAATTGTTATCTTTGTTGATACTGGATTAAGGTTGAAAATAGCTTGTATCGTTCAAATGCATCCCGTTTGGTACACCCACGGACAGGTATTAGGGTCCGAAGGGAGAGAAGATATATGCGCGTTTTTGTCGACTTAACAAAAAATGGGTTAAGTGTTTGTACTTGTTTTATTTTTCATAAGTTAACACGTGTAACTTGAGACGGTGGGTTGGTCTTATTGTAAACACAGTCGACGTAAGTTATATGTAAGTTAAAAGTTACTATCTATCTCAAATTAAATCGAATCTTTATATTTATATATCCTTATATTAGTATATGTATATGTATTCCAAGATGATATTGCCATTGTAGCAGACAAAAGAAATTTAAGATCTCGAAGTAGTTTACGAACGGTGTAAAGCACTCGGGTTATAATTTTTACGGTGCTAGTGTATTGACGAATGCGACCACTTAATGATGTGGTCGTTTATTTTCTTTATCTAATCTACTTATATTAATATTATAAATGTGAAAGTAACTCTGTTTGTCGCTCTTTCACTGCCAAACCGATGAACCGATTTGACAAAATTTGCTATCGAGCAAACACAGAAAAAAATAAAAAAAGGCGAGCGAAGCCGCGGGCAACAACTAGAGTATAATATTATCTCAATGAAGATAAACTATAGATTTCTTTTAAATGTCGAATAATACTTCCAAACATACCCTATCGTATCTAAGCAGTATGTCGTCAAGAAATGAAAGTATAAAAATCTAAAAGCTTCCAACTACATAAATAACACAAATACATATGTCTGCAGCGTCCTGGTCCACGCTCAAAGCAGTAGTTTCACGTTTATCTCGAGCGTGTATAAGATGCCCGAGATTGTTCTCTCGGAAGATCAAAGGCGAGGCGCTGGAGCGACCAGTTGTGACGATTTTTAGATGCTGCACCCCTTACTTTACACCTTCGCAAAGTATTATGCTATCCTGTGGAATAAAATTTTTATATAACAGCACTTATTTTATATATTTTTGCAAGAAGCTGTAACGATTTTAATTATACTTCTAAGTATCGATAGATAACAAACTTGAGCTTAAATTAGGTAGACTGACAAACGCTATGTTCATATACATGTATTGGTGAAAATTAGTAAATACTTCGTGTCTGCAAACTCTTGTGGAAATAATCTACTGTTCGAATCGGTTATAGGTATTAATTGAATTCAATGATTTCAGATATTAATTAAGTTAAATATAATTTCACTGCGAGTTCAGAAGTCAGATTAAGCCCAATAGGAATAGAACTAGCGGGAACTACTAGTTACTTTATCATGTTTACTGAAATACAAGGTATATTGCCTTCGTGGTTTTTATCAATTACATTATTTTGGAATAAAAAAGTTTTCAAAACACTTTTATATATACGAGCAAAAGGGAAGACCAAATAAAAGATGGCAAGATATTTTCACTAAAAGATGTGGACCTGATTAGGATGACACGAGGAAGAGATGTAAGGAAAGGTTTAGGAAGGCCTTCGCAGAGGCGACTCCTACAAACATACTTTAATACCTATTTATATGTACCTAAATACACAAGAATAATATACAATAAATCATTTTATACATTATTTTATATATTCTAGAATAAGTACTCCTGTAAAACGGTAAACACATAATCTTCTTGTTTGTAAGTCGAGTAAGAAGTGATAGTGGAGCCGAGTCAAAGTTCGTTCAGCGTCGTCCAGTTTTTGGCTGCGTCGTAACATTATCATATTCCACAAAATGGCCGCTCGTTCTCGGGGCAATTATCTTTAACCATAAAATGTTATGATCGGCTAAACCTATCAATTTATCTGATACGTAGAAAACGATTTCAGAGTGTATAATTTCGTTATTTATACAAGATGGTAAGCTGTGTTTATCCGATTACGTAGTCGATGGGATGCATTGAAGATGGTGGAAGTGTTTCCTTGCAGTGAAATTTGTATTTTTATTCCGACAAGTGTAAAGAATGTGACGTCATGATATAAGAAACATCTTTCATTAGAAAATTTTGGTCAGCAACTACGTACTTCAAATGAAAGTATTTTCTATTTCTGTACTAGTGTCAAAGAACGCTGGTGACATCAGGTGGACTATTTACTTGACTGCTTTCTTGCTCAAATACGTACGTTTATATACATATATATTATACATATGTTTAATTTATTAAAGGGATTAATATTCAAGGTCACTAATCATTGACTTCAAATCGTACAGAAGGCTTATCTAGGATACAAAACAAATTTAGTAAAAATCTGAAAGAAAAACAGTTTCCTCAAAGAAAAATGATTGCAAAGACAGATTTTGCAATACATATATTACCTATCTATGTTTTGGTGAAAAGTAAATAACGCTGAAGCCTCATAATAATAAATATACATATAAAATGTCCGTATGTCGTGTCCGTAAATTATATCCAGAAATTTTCGTGACTTACATATCCTTTGTGCGTTACAAAATCACCTTAACAAAGGACGCGTACTTTTCCACTACGAAGGAGAAAGCCTTACTTCCATCTCTCTCGCTTAAAAAGGGGCTCAATCATGACGTAATCTCATGGCACCCTTGTATCAGTTCAGACAAAAACATGCTCCGTATTCTCATAACCATAACGGCGATTTTTGCGTATTTTTAATAAACATACGACGCAATCAAGGGGAGTTTATAGATAATTTGGCAAGAATTTCTGTCCTACTGTTGATATCTATAAATAATAATAATTTAATCAGATGTCATATTCATATTGCATAATTGTATTTTGTGTGTTCATACCTATAAATTATATTGAATTACCTACAGTATCCAACGCGAAGGAATAAAGCTAAACACCTACTTGTATCTCTAATCACCAATAAAATCTTTCGTTATATTTAACTAGTAGTCGCCCGCGGCGTCGTTCGTTTTAGGGTGTTGGTTGTCATGTGTTAGTCAAAAAACGTAGTCTACGTCCTCTCTCGGAGTTCAAATTTGCTTCATACAAAATTTCATTAAATTCGGTTCAGCGGCTTGGTCGTGAAAGAGCAACAGACGAACAGACAGACAGAGATAATTTCATATTTATAATATTACTATAAATTGTACAAACGTACAGATATATTTACTATTATAAAAGAAATACCAACTATCATTTACTATACGTTCAATTCAATTAATCAATAAAATCAAATGTGCATTTAAGACAGAAAATTATAGATATTGTCTAATTATTAGTTGTTATTGTAACCTATTTGTTATTTTATTATAATATAACCCAAAATGCGATGTTACTAGGTCAAGTGCAAACATAATCAATTTTGACACCTACCTGAGAATAGTGATATGAGAATACTAACTTTCTTTTCAAAAATCAAAAGTAATTATCAATATTTGATGTTTCGAAATAATTGTGTAAAATTTGTCTCAATTATACAGGTTGTCGAGTTAAAGAGTCTCAATTATAGAGGTTAATTTCGAAAGTCTTAGTATTCAAATCTCATTTAACCAGGTTCAAAAAGTCCCATTAACAGAGGTAATTTAATGAAAAACTGCCAGGACCTTATTGGAGTTCTCAATAATAGAGGTTTTTCACTCCTCCCACTTAACCAGGTTTCACTGTATAATTGAATAACATTTACTGAACTTTTCTTTGTTAATTGGGTTTGGTCAAATCTTCCTATACTAGAAATACACATAAGCTACGCCGTTGAAAATTTTTACATTGGTCATTTCTGATGGCAATTAATTCATACGTTAAGCATGAGTGTGTTCTACACCCTGGATTAGCTCTACAGAAAAGAACTCCTTACCAGTAAACAGTCAGTAGCATATATATCTTAAATGATATTTTATAAGCGACCACATTAATTTAACTTGTGATCATAGTATGTCTGTCACGTTCGTTCAGTAACATCTACTAACGTTACAAGAAACTGGTGGGACAAGTCTAACGGGATCGAAGCCGGTGAGCTATAGACAAATTAATAACATACTAAGCGAGGCAGGCGACTTCAGTCGGGTCAATTTTTGTTCTGCTGAATTTAACGTCAATGAAACAAATGAATGCAAGATTTATGCAAATTTTTGGGGCTTATTACAATACTTATAATATTTAATAAGTATTGTAATTTTTTTTAATTAAAAGGTAAGTTTTTGTTTCAATTATAAACGCAGTATCCGATCGTACATACACGCAAAAAAAAATCAAAATCGGTCCAGCTGTTTAGCTAGCCTTTAGTGACATAAATACGTACATAAGAATTCTATGTATAAAGATATTGTATTACTGCTAGGTAAAAATCTATTCAAGGGATGATTTCATGGGGATGATACTACATCAAGGGTTGGCCGATTAGTATGTCACACAAATGTTTTATTAATTATAACAATACAGAGTTGCCCCGTCCCTACCCGGGCATCGATCACGCAGCGGGGACCGTGGATAATTCACACAAACCGTATTAAGATTGTTTCTTGGCATCTTTTAAATATCTTATAATAATACGTCTTAATACCCTAAGTCGATTTTAAAGTTTGGCATAATTTTTCTATAAAAAGATTTGCCAAGCAGTTTATATGAATTTATAGTGCCAGTGTTAAAACCATTAGGTGACCCATTTTATCATCTTTTTATAGCATCTGGCGAGCAAATGGACAACTTTTGACGATCTCCGTGGTCGAGTAGGATGAACACCGGGTTCGATTCCCGGCCAAATCGATGTATAAAAAGTTCATTAGTTTCGTTCATTTTCTGTGGTGTTTCTGTTGCTGTTCAGTTTTTAAGCTGGGTCTGGGTCTTTGTGGAACCATCTGCATACATTGGGATACATTTAGATCAGAGTCATTATATTGTCCAATATTTACTTATTACACCTGATGATAAGTGGTCACCACTGCTCATAGACATAGGCGACGTAAGTTTAATCAAAATTACACCTTATGTAATAAGATGTTATGTAACTGCATCTGTATACTGACTCATACACCCTTCGAACCGGAACACGGTAAGTGGAGTTTGGTGGTAGGATATGTGGTAACTAGTTGGAAAAAAAGAGCCTGCAAACCGCTCTACCACCGAATATAATACATAATATATTTCATTATATTATGAGTAATGATAATAATTCCCATAATACATATCTCATAGAATTATTCTAATATAATATTAATTTGGTTTTCATTTTCATATTTTTAATAATATGTATGTATTATTATAAAATGTATTATAAAAGGGACAGAAATAAAGATTACGATTCGTTAATTTCCGTTGTTAACATATTTCCGGATTCGTAAGGTACGTACACACTGTATTTTATGTACTCGTTTTTTCCTACTTCCTGTATCGAAAAAATTAATGATTTTTCCCTAAACGGTAAATCATATGTGACTTTTGACTTTAAACTAATTAAGCTGATTGTATGATACGTACGTCCGGTCAATGTTAAATGACTATGGTGAAATGTTTACATAAATTTATTTTTCAAATGTGTGAATTAAGTTTGTAGGATTTTTCTGGGATAAGAAATGCTCAGAACGGTGTTTACACAAATTTTACTCTATTTACCTCAGAGAACAGCAAATGCTTTTGGTGTATGTTGGAAAAATCATCAGGTGAGATTGATATCTGTCTGATTACGAGTGTAAGTTGGTAGTGCATCTTTATTTCCTCACACTTGTGCTCATGCCTCCAGCGCAGTTGGCTCGTTTTAGTCGGGCACAACGTGGCCAAAACGGTCAAGAATTAAACGTCAAAATAATCTATGAAAATACAAATATTTCGTTACCGAATTAAACAATATAAGATACATTCAACAATAGCCAGAGTAATTAATAATATTAATTCAAATAAAGAATCAAGTTCTTCATATAATAAGTACTGTTCAGTCCACGTTCGACCATAAAACGAATTTTGGAAAATATTGAATACAAAACCATTCATTCTCTCTATGTCGAGAAAACACTGATTTGATTAAGTTAAAAATCGTTAGTTCGACAAATGCACCTCACATACCGATTATCGAAGACTCGAAGCCAACATATAATTCGTCGTAAAAAATATTGTAAAATAATTTGGAAACGAGGAACAAGAGACGACACAGAAATAAATTGGCAATTCCATAAAAAAACCTTTGAAAACTTCCACAAAAGTGGAAGGAATAAAAGACGTTAATATAAAAAAGCGACCAAGTACGAAACGAATTCATACACAAGGGTTCCTTTGTGAGATAACGTGACATTACAGTGGGTCGGGTTATATTGTCAGAGATTTAAAGTAAGTTCAATTTGTTTCACTTAACCCTGCGTTTCAATTATATTGAACAATAGCTTAGAGGATAGTTTTTTACATAAACGATAATATTTACACAACAAAGGCTAATAACGACCTCTTACAATTTGTCTTTGCCACGTCATCACAGCATGTGTCCCTCAAATATATTTAAGTATTGACCACTGCAGTTATTAATTGCAGTACAGACAGATATTATTTTATGTTTCCCATACGCAATGTAACATGTATTAATATATATCTGAAGCGTTTTTGGCTCGCAGTAGCGGACTCTAACACTACTAAAACCAAAGTGGCACATAGCGTTTTTATTATAACGAAACTTCAAAAATATGGGCAAAAACATAAACAAAACATAAATTCGCTCGACCACAAAACGACGGACAAAACAACCTAATTTCATTACAATATATCTCTCCATCTAACCCTTTACTGAATAGAATCACTAGATTTATTCCTTGCCCGTCGGTCGTGAATACACCATAAACTTTTATGGGGCCCGGTCTAGATAATGTTGGACTTTTTACTTTTTTTTTTAATTTGCTTTCGTTTATATCAACTACAACAAAAAGTGGCTCTAAGTTTGTCTGTGTTTTCGTGTATAATATACTCTCTAATTTTGATTAAACTATAGCACTCTATAGAAATTTCACAAGAATGTGTATAATGTACATTATTAATAAATTTTAAACAATGAATACATATTTCTCAAAGACATGTTTCGGTATTAATTGATATTAGGATATTTATGTTTGGTAACGCCTTAGTGATGAGAAAAATCTCATTAGAATCTGAGGAAACATGGGATTTAGCCCACATTCAAACCGTTCAGTGAAACACCATTTTGATTGGCTTATTTTATTTTTTCGTATTTCTTTTTTGATGTTGCTTTCAATCGTCATAAATATGTTATATATCATGAAATAAATAAGTTTTATTGGCTCTAAAAGCCGAGATGGCTTATTGAATAAATTACGGGTATTATAACCGAAAGGTCGCTGGATTAAATCCGGTCAGTTAAATATTCTCGTTATTAGTTTTACTAATCCGTCTCGTGCATCGAAGTGAAGCATGCATGGTTAAAGAAACTGTATCACTTACTTCAGTTACATCAACCTCCTGGCTGAAACATAATTCAGGAAAAGCACCGCATCTAAATATGTATAATTTTTGTAAGTATATTTCAAGTAACTTTGAAATTGATTTTTCTTTATATATAATTAGAGTAAATGATTGAACGGCTATTATGTGAAGCTCGTATGTGAAGCCCGAAGATCCAACTAGTATTAAATATATGTATTGAAGTGTTCCCGCAGAACCATTAATTGATATCTTATAAAAACTTATCAAACGGTTCTGTCTAGTTTCTAGACTTCAGCGAAGTAACGGTGACCCGTCCGTGGCAGGTGACGGACAGACGTCAAGGATGTGGACTGACCATTGTTCGGGTTGCACTTTTTATATACGGACTCCGATACCATTGTGTCCGACTTCTGTGAGTCGAGTTTCTTTTCAACGAAATCGGTTGATATTTTTATTAGCGAAGCTCTGTTGCCGGAGTTTGAATTATTTGTTTTTGATTTTTTTAAGTGAATTTTATATCAGAGTCATCTTATTTCGTGATAGATATAAAGTAGGTATTTAAATGTTCGCTACTTATTATTGTTGCAGTATTGTGTTTATGCTAGCGAGTATATCTCCTCTCTCCTAATGTCCAGCAGAAGTACCGCAGATAGTTTCTCCATTATGGTCATACTACTTTACAACAACCTCGCTCGAAATCTTCTCCCAATACCATCAAATCTTACTAAATAAGAGTATTTCTATTACAAGAGAGCGGATGTAAGATATATGTTGTATATTTGTCTTATTTTTGATTCGGAAATTTTTTTGTACAATATCTGGAATATAAATTTTATAATAGACAATGTCATTGTTTTAAGTATCATCATCTCGAATTACATAACAAAGGACAGATCGAGCTTTTCTCTTAAACGACTAAAGCGGATACAAAATGAAAAGCGAATACAAACTACTCTTGATATAATTTCGCACTATCGTTACTTCGTATTTGAATTTTATTTTATAATCTGAGATTATCCTCCTACAGTGTACGGTCAATTTTTGTTAATGTTTTTGTGTGTGTTTAAGTGGGTCCCCGGGTGGTTAAGACTGGATCAGGTAGGCGGTCCTGGGATCGAGAACTATAAGAATATAATTCGTACGAAGTCGAGACGAATAGCTATTTGATTAATTGTCGAAGCATCAAAAGTTTAATTAGGATTTTTTTTTACTTGGCACCGTCAGTATAGCTCAGAAGACATGACAGCCGAAAAAGTGATG